>NW_014554705.1:0-17500 GCF_001313825.1 Dinoponera quadriceps | reverse complement strand
AATTATACTCAATAATAATGTAATGTTTATCATGCCTAGATCTCTAAATGAACACTTGTTCGCTCGCTAAACTGTCTGCGAACGGTGCGACGATCACACGCGTCGCGAAGTAAAAAGTCAAGCCGAACGTGATGGAAATCGGTAACGCGGGTAGCGCTTTCTTGAATATAGCCAGCAGCAGGAGCGTCAAACAGAGGCCCTGTAACGAGCGAGCGAGACACGTTTACTTTGTACAGTAAGTACAAAAACAAGGTATCAAGTATTAGATGACATATTTCAAGAAGAGTGAATCTAGACTTAATAGTCTCGAGGTGTATCAGTTATTACTTGATTAAGAACAAGTAATTAAAAATCGGTATTGTCTTCCTCTCGTTAACGCTGTCGTAAGCAATGTTTTCCATTTGTGTCTGTTTTTAATGGACGATTAGATTTAAATCAAGATGGTAGAAAAACGAGCATTAATGACACAAGTCGACACAGGCATTGCTTTATGGTCTTTGTTCCAAGTTGAATGAGGAACAAAAACAGGATGATGCTTGTGTCGCATCGTGTCGCTAAATGCGACCCAATACTGAGAAGCGGAGAGACACGAGAGTTCTTGTTTCAAGAAATGTCACGTGCCTGCGATTTTTCACCCTTAATTCTCGGTCAGAACTCACGGTGAGATACGTACAATGAGAATAGCGACGAAGCAGGCCAAGGTGGTGTTCCAGTCGCCGTAACTGGACGCCTTCCCGACGAGCACGCTGTAGAAGATAAAGTCGCCGAGGCCCAGCTTGACTCCGCGCTCCTCCTCGGCAATCGGCATCGGCGGGCAATTGTCCGGCTGCCTCGTGGTGGTCTCCCTCGTGGTCGTGTCGACGTTCTCGCGCACTTCTTGCGCGCGTCTCGCGCAACGTTCACCTGCGTGCGTGAACGGGACAGTTGATTTAACACAACAGCCTTGGGGAATCACACCGACGTGTAATTTTTACCAGTGACTCGTACCGTGCGTTTCCACCCATTCATTGGTGAAACCACCTTCCTCCGAGTCACCGGACGCGCGACTGTGCTGATTCTCCGTCCGATCCCGCGTGGGAGACGTCGTGGTGTCTCCCGACGTCGCGTCGCTGCCGGCCATCGTAGCTGCCTGGACGTATCCGGCGTAAGTTACGGTAAATGTGTACAAGATTGTGGACGAATATATGAGAGCAGGGAAGATCGACTCGTTCCGTTCCTGCGCTGTTTCAACGAGTATCCTCAATGGACCTTTCGGTGTCAAAACGGCAATCAGATCTGAGCAGAAAGGAATGTCGTAAATAAGCGGGTCGATTTTTCACAAATTTCAGCCTGGAAAACACGGTCCGGTTTTTTTCAACTGAACTGGCTGCAGTGGTCCAAGAAATTTACGCACACTGCAGCGTGAGAATCTCGTACGTACGCTTTGTATCTTTCGATGTGCGAGTAAATTTCTTGAAGCAGTGCAGCCAGTTCGGCTGAAAAAAACAGACCAACGACTCACCCCAGACACTTATGACACCCAACACAACCCAGGCCGTCCATTCGGGCAAATACTTGATGAAAACCAGTGCCATTAGGGCGGAAATGAAAATCAGATACGCTTGTTGAAGTTGCAACGGCCCTTGCCAATGGATACATATCATTCCCACTACCCCAAAATTCCACAAGCCTATACTTAACGTGAACATGTCCATCGGAATGTTATACGCTTTCAGCACTTGCCTGTAAGTAAAAACAAATTACAGCTCTTTCTCTCTCTTTCTCTCTCTCTCTCTTTCTCGCAAACGCTGACTTATGTACAAGTGATGCGCGTGTTAGAACGCTCTCTTCTCTTTTAAATACTCACTCGCAAAACAACATAGAAAACATAGAAAGCAACAATAAAGAACTTATGATCAACCATCCGTGTATAACCTTGTAGAACTTGTATTTGTAAAGAATAATAAGTATCACAGTCATGAACACGATGACACTCATGAGAATCAATGAATTGGCAAACGCCTGCCATACTTTGGTACTCGTGTCGTTACTGTCCTCGTGAAACGGGGTATATACTCTGGAAAAGATATTTCAACGAATCAATTCGCCTTGTCCCAGACAAGTGTACACACACCAAGTATAGTTTCGTGAAGGCTCATTTCCAAACTCACAAGTACATTCCCTTAGTGGTGTAGAAATGCACGGAACTAATAGTAGCCACTACAACCAGCATACATAGAGAAACGGGGACGAAAAGTTTGATCACATGCGCCGCCCCATACTTTAACTCTTCCTCTTCGTCGTCCCTGTAATGCCTCAGTCTACTTTGATTACTACTACCGGAAGTGCTCCTTGTATTTGATCGGGTGACAGTCGTACATGATACTTCGGTGTTCACCTCGGGAACTCCATTTTCCACCTATTGAGCATCGTCATCTGTTATTAACGCAACAATATTGTTTACACGTTTGCTTCGTTACAGATTTCTCGTGTCAAGAATGATTTGAGAAGAAAAGACAGAGGAGAAATTAGAACGAGAAAGACTGGAAATTGCCGGAGAGATTACTTCTTCGCTGGAGATCCTAGTGCGTCCCTTCCGACGTTCGGTGACCAGGATCAGGTCGTCCGTACGAGACTCCGCGACGTGACCGTCCATCAGGCTAGTGTACTCGTCCGCCGAATCGTAATCACTCTCAGACATTCATCAAAGTCTTGTATTCCTGGGCGAGCGGGCAGAAAAATCGTGTCAACAGCTCCAAAATCGTCGTGCTGGATCCGCACCTTCGACACGCCTCACGAGTCGTTACCTGCCGCGTCGCGCTTACATTAGAGAGAAGAGCGCGGCTGCTTGTAACCGGACCGTGCGATTCGTTCGTTTTATATCGTCGAGTCGTTCGGCGAGGCGAAAGTCTCGTTGCTTGTTTGACAACTGTTGACGATCCGTTCACAACCTCTCCGCTCTCTTGGTGTCGCACGAGTGACTCACCGTGCGGCCGCCATCTTTAAAAAAGGAAGGACGGGAACTGAAGGAAACGTTTGTTCCTCAGCACTTGCCGCACCTCGTCGCTTCTCTCTCGCTCGCTCTCGTATGCAAACGCGCGCATCTATCGCAGTTCAAGTGCACGAAGTGCACTCGCAACGCGGAACTTGTGAGTGCGCTCTTTCCAGCTGCGCTAATTTGCATCGGAACGAAGGTAACGTTTATCCATGCGATTAAAAATATCTAACAGACAGCAGCGAAATAGATCCCGCTCCTAACGGCACTTTGCGTATATTTGCAATGAAAAAAGCAGATCGAGTATTCTTTCGAACGTAGTTCCACGTCCCTCGTTACGAGCCGCCACTTGATGAGGAAGCGCGAGGTAGTAGTAAAACTCAACGACGGGTCGGGCACGCTCGTATTTCACCGTGAAAAATACGCGAAACCGAATGGCCCGTAACTTCGGCAAAAATGACGATAACGAGATGATTCAAAAGCGACTGTTCTCACGACTCTGTTCCAGGAGATGAAACGAACGTGACCAGCGTCGACGCTATCCGTTATCAACCCTTTCCCCGTCCTCGTTCCCCCCCACTGATGCTGGGCCTAACAAATAAACCAGGAACAGTCAACGCGGCAAACAGCGGCTGGTCGTAGCGAATCTACAACGGGTTCCAGAGAGCGAAGTGTCGTTCGTGCTGAGTAGAGCTTACAGCTTCCGACGTAAATATGTCGTATTAGTGTGTGAATATCAGGCACGATGAGCTTCTCCAGTGATGAAGTCAACTTTTTGGTCTATCGATACCTGCAAGAATCCGGTACGATCATGGAACCCACGCATAACCTCGCAACCGCTCGGCGGATGCTACTTTACTTACCTGTCCACTTTTTCGTTCCGCTCACGGGAACCTCTCTCGCGTGCTTCTCTTCGCGCACCTTCGTCGGACGGTCCGACGAGCGAGCAGTCGATGCCCCGTGAGAAATCTCGAGAGCGCTCGGATGACGCGCCAGAGAAGCAGCGAACGATCCGTAGATCACGATTACCGTATATACAAGATGAAGAATCACGAACCTCTCGTCGTCGTAGCAGGACGAGAATTCCGGTAGTTTAAATTCGCCGATACGGAGATACCGTGGATTGTTTATCGAAAGTTCCAGCGATAATTCAAGTGCGATGTAGTAAGGAAGACGCCGGCTTAATGTGTGACAAGGGGAGAACTTGACCGACAACAAATTACGGTCCAGGTGGCGTGGAGCTTAAACCAAGCGGAGCCTGCGAATTCAACCATTCGAGTGTCACTTTACAGTCGGGACAATCTTTGCGACGGTTCTTGTTTGTTTAAGCTTCTCGTCAACCTGCTAGGTGTCAACGATGTATACGTAGCATGCATTGAATCTTATTACCTCTCCTGATTGCTCAATCTGCTACACAGGTTTCCAGCATTCCGCATACACATTCGGCATAGAATCGCACATATCGCAGAGTAATATTAATGGAGCCTTAGTACCACCCGCAGCCCTCCTGTCTATACTGCAGAAAGGACTGCAATACACGGAAGCAGAGATATCGATTGGCGAAGATGGCACAGAGCACAGAATGGTGGAGTCCTTGTCTCTTATCGACGCTGTCATGCCGGATGTTGTCGCCACCAGGCAGAATCAGATCAATCAGCAGAAACAGCAGAAGACGGAGGTTCAAGATACGAATGGGGAAGAAGGTAACTTGGTAATCGATTCAGACGTTGGCTACACATTCGACACTGTGCGTGTGATTTATTTCGTGCTTTCAATCAGCCCGAAGTAAAGCCCGAATCAGCCGGGCGCAGAGAGAGATAACGTTGTAACGCCTGGGCCTGGTACACCCTGGTCTGAAAAAGATCGCAAGTTTTCACAGACCTCCTTATAACCAGGCAGATTAACAAGGAACCGCCATGGATAACGGTCACTTTGCGGATTGTATCGCCTATTACTTTTGTATCCGTGCCACGACGATCGTCGGGACGATCTTTCCGCGGAAAGACGTCTTCCGTTAGCGTCCGTCACGCCATCGAAAGTCCTAAGTGCATAGTCCTTCATCGATTTGTCCGTTAACCAGAGGCGCACAATACCACACGTGAGACTTTCCCATGCAATGTGCAAGCGTGGAAGGTCCGAAGAAAGGGAATTTCTTCTGCATTCTTCTTTGTCCCTCTCGCTTTTAGTCTCCAGTTTCTAGTCTTTTTTTTTTTCGTCTCTTGTTGCCCTTAGCAGCTTCCAGTAGATTTCTCACTACACACACGTATGCACCCACATATATGTGCAAAGGATCTAACGTCGTTCGATCGTTCGGTGCGTTTGATGAATACTTGTCGGCTTTCCTACAGTTGTCACATCTAACGAGGGTGTCAGCAGCAATGACCGGGGTGGCGACAGGAACGAGATGGAGGTGGACGAGCAGCAGCCCGGAACGGGGGCGGGTGCGAACACGAGCGCGGTCGAGATCCCTGCAAGCAAAGCCACAAAGCTGCGGGGACACGAATCGGAAGTTTTCATCTGCGCCTGGAACCCTACGACCGACCTGTTGGCTTCTGGCTCTGGCGACAGCACCGCCCGTATCTGGGACATGTCGGACAACTCGCAAGCCCCCAATCAACTTGTTCTACGCCATTGTATTCAAAAAGGTGGGACCGAAGTGCCGAGCAACAAGGACGTCACGTCGTTAGATTGGAAGGTACGAACGGATGGGCGGATTGAGATTTTTCATATCCAGCGCTACTATCCAGTTGCTCGAGTCAACTTTTCTCACTTTTCTTGACAAGTTAAAAATTCATTGCCGTTCAAGGTGAGTCACTTCTCTTCCGAGCTGCCGTTAAATTTGTAAAATATAGGCGTTTTATATACATTTCGGTGTGACTGGGTGGCAGCCCTGTTTATATCTTATCAGTCTCATCGATTCCGCGGATGTGTCTTCAATTTGGCCTCTACAATACGGCGGCTGTAACGAATAGAAATTAATCATATGAAACAATTCGTCGCAGTGTGACGGCACATTGTTGGCGACAGGAAGCTACGACGGTTATGCCAGAATCTGGACAACTGACGGTAGACTGGCGTCTACTTTGGGTCAGCACAAAGGTCCGATCTTTGCTTTGAAGTGGAACAAACGCGGTAACTACATACTGAGCGCCGGTGTGGATAAGACTACCATTATCTGGGACGCTGAAAGTGGACAATGCACGCAACAGTTCAGTTTTCATTGCGCGCCGGCGTTAGACGTAGACTGGCAGACGAACACATCGTTCGCCAGTTGTTCTACGGACCAGTGTATACACGTGTGCAAGCTCAACGTTGACAAGCCTATCAAGAGCTTCCAGGGACACACAGTGCGTACACAAGCTTGTTAGAGAATTCTCACGCGACGCGTTCACTCGCGTATGTTCTTGCTTCTACTCCCTCTCTCTCTCTCTCTCTCTCTCGCGTTTTACAGAATGAAGTCAACGCAATCAAGTGGGATCCTCAGGGCAATTTGTTGGCGAGTTGCTCGGACGACATGAGTTTGAAGATCTGGTCCATGAAACAGGACTCGTGGGTGCACGATTTGCAGGCTCACAGCAAGGAAATCTACACCATTAAGTGGTCGCCCACTGGCCCGGGCACTCACAACCCGAATATGAATCTAACGTTGGCTAGCGCATCGTTCGATTCAACCGTCAGGTTATGGGACGTCGAACGGGGTGTTTGTATACACACATTGACAAAACATACCGAGCCTGTGTACAGTGTAGCTTTCAGCCCGGATGGCAAGTTTCTTGCTAGTGGTAGTTTTGACAAGTGTGTGCACATCTGGTCGACACAGGTGAGTATTTCACAGCTCTCGATCCTTTCGCTGTCTCTTTGACGGTAGCGTTGTTACAAGTGAAACTGACCAACTCTTTTCATTCGTTCGAGCAGAGCGGTCAGTTGGTCCACAGCTACAAAGGCACTGGCGGCATCTTCGAGGTCTGTTGGAACAGTCGTGGTGACAAAGTCGGCGCGTCCGCGTCCGACGGCAGTGTATTTGTCCTTGATCTTCGTAAACTATGATTGCGTTCATGTAGCAAAGCGTATACTTGGTTCATTCGGCGCTTTTCTTGCGATCTTAACAGTGTTTGCCGGTATCTACGTAAAATTATTAAAATAATCATCCAGAATAAATAGATCACCTTTATCTTTATCTAGATGGAAGAGATACAAAATAACCTCATCTTAGGTAAAAGAAACGTGTTATCTCATCTAAAAATTATCTGAAGTGATGTTACGGTACATATTCTGAACTCATTTTTCGATAAAGTGAGTGAATTCGATGAATGAAATAACATGATGCGTTAAAATAAGCCCACATCAGACAAGAGATTGGATTTCAACGAATCAACAAATTTCAATTTTGTCTGTTTTTTTAGCTGCACTGCTGAATTAGTGCAACTAAAAAGGACAGACCGCTTGTTGCAATTGATCGATTCACTTTAAGCCTATATCAAACTGTCGACTGTGAAGGCCGACCCGACTGCCGATTACGACTGCCAGTTCTTAATGGATCAGTTATAATAGATTAGTTACATGACGCTTTATTATGACAGGCTTCAAGAATCGGCAGTCGTAACCGCCAATCAGATAGACTTTCACTGACAGTAGTCTGATGTGGGTTTTATAGGAGAAGACTGAAGTAATGATTTCGTTCAAAAAAGTACAATTTTTAGTGAGCTGTCAAGAATTATTGGTCTTTTTTATTAGATTCTTAAATTTAGAGGGATCGTTGACGAATTACTTAACCGTTGTGCAATTTCGCGATCTGCGTAATTTTTATTATAAATTTTTATAGTTTCTCATGGAAACAATATTACCTAAACAATTATTTAGATAAGTAGCGCTACCTATCTTTCATCTAGATAAATTAAAAGCAAAATCATCTCATCAAGGTAATTTTTTCGGATTTTCGTCACATCTTCATCTAGATAAATTTGAAATCATCTAAGGCAAACACTGGACCTTAAGTTACCCGAGTTTGCATTAACGGTTCGGCACTTTGTCGCGTCCTTTTCATTTTCGTATCACGTTATACGGGGTAATTCGCGTGCGAAGCGATACACGGATGGATTCTTTGTTTCGGCCCGGATTGCCGGTCGTTAAGTAAAAGTATCGACAAATCGCGAGTAATTTTGTCACGCACGATTGAGAGTTGAATTCATGATGTTTCCGCACTTGATGATGTGTCTCATTTCGCGATTTTGTCGGAGATGTGTGAACGCGCACATGATATTATCTTATTCTATATTATCAGTGATTCGTGTTACGTATTGTGTCAATGTCGTTTTTATTATATGCAAATCTGAATTGTGTAAACTTTATTGCAATGAAAGTTCAGTTTTGCGCTTAATATTACCAACATATTCATTGGTAAAAACACGAAAATTCAACAAAGAATCTATCTTTGAAATCCAGCGATTTTGAGTCATCCTGTATAACCACTCGAGTTCTTCGATCCTCTCTTACTCGGTGTCCAGTTTTTTTACTCTGACATATTTCTATTGATTTATAGTTATTTATGCATGGAGTTTATATAGCATTAGGAAATTCGTCAAAATTATTGACATAACTTGCGTCTGATAACGGACAACTTTTAGTTTTACAAGCGATTATTTGTGGATCATCATTCCCTTAATGTTTCTTCGAAGCTCCTGGCATCTCGCTGTAGCCACATCGGATCGTGACGTCAGAAGCTAGAAATTACAAGTGACTCATTGTTATAGTATGTTGTAATGAGTTGTTTTGTTTTGTATCTTTTTGTTTTAACTATTCGCGCCAGAGAGAGAGAGAGAGAGAGAGAGAGAGAGAGAGAGAGAGAGAGAGAGAGAGAGAGATTCGTTTACAAAATGTACGTGAAATGTGAGATCCTCCCCTTTTGGTTCTGCGGATTAATAAGATAAAAAAATCCATTTGCACGTCTGAAAGGGCACGCATTAATTGCATCACTCATCCATTTATCGGAGGGAGAAAATTAAAGAAGTGTTCACCATGCATCACCGATACTATTGTCGCACAGGTTTGACTTGTACAAAAGTTTCGAAAGTGTCGATGTGTATAATGTAGAAATAATGAAATATAGTTGATATAATTTCTTACTTCCGACAATCTAATGTGTTTATAGTCGCAACGCCAGGAACTCGGAGAGAAATTCACAAAGAGAAATGTACATTAATGATATTTTTTAGTCGTGATACTCTGTACAGCGAAACAGTTCGAGAAATTTTATATTTACAGAAAAACCGGATTGCTATTTCCATTCATGGCAAGTGGGTGGAGTATATATGTTGTAATTGTAATTGTATCATTAAGAATATTACATAAACATCGACAATGAATAAGAAATAAACTTTTTTAAAGAAAAACTGGGACGGTGGAAACTATATGGTTACTTCTTATTAACTGTATGATACTTTTTTATAGCGTAAAATAAGTTGGAAAAAACAACGTGCTACTTTCTTGCAAAAATGTCCCTTCGACTTCGATCGGAAAGCGAATGAATCGTACGACATTAGCTGTCGAATGAATATATGTATAAGAAGCTTGATGTTTCCTTTTTAAGATATATATATCGTATTTTTTTATATAAATAATCGTTTAATGTAAAATATTAAACTGAAAGCTGAGATGGGAAATTTATCAATTGCCTTCTCACATTTAAATGTATATATCTCATTGAAAATCAAAAATAATTTTGTGATCGTTATATTACTGAAAGCTAGAGACTTCGTGCTATAAAATACTTCCTAAACGATCTGGAGGGCATTAATTTTGTCGAAGTTACAGCCAGTTTTCGCTTGGATCTCGTCTATCCGTTATAAGAGAAATGTACGTCTGACCAGGCTCTGAGTTACACTACTTGAGAAATAGAATGTACGTCTGATCCCATCATTTAGTCATATCATGTCCTCGAGTGTTCGTTTGGAATCTTTTTAAACCCCTGTTACGTTCCCGTTAGACCCGTTATTTCTGAAAAATTAGTTCTGAAGTTTCCGCTACGAGGCGCCACTGAACAAATATTCGAGGACGTGATTACAAGAACCATGATATTTTCGTTGAATGATTACGACCTGACGTTGTAACAAGAAGGGAATCAACAACAAAAGGCAGGTAGGGAAATTATACTTTGCTTTAATTCATTTAAATAAATATTAATCTCTATCGCTACAATGTTTATATGCAATATACACATACGTATTTCAATATATTCGCTCGTCATTTCGACAGATTACATCGTACAAATTAAATCTTTTAATCATGAGAAAACATTCGGAGAGTGGAATATATCTATCTTCTAGACTCTAACATTGATATAGATCATTGAAAGATTTAATAACTACATCTTTCCTTCGACCTCTCGGAATGTCCTAAAATCACACGGAACGCATCGAAATAATAACGAGTGAAGGTGGAAACGCCGTTGTTCACGTGGGAACACATGGCGGCGCCGAATCTTTGTGAAACAATATCAATAATACACACGCTATTGCACTTTTCGCGAGGATACCACGACACCGCGATGAGTTGTACGATGCCGAACATTTTACTTCCGCCCAAGCTTTATACTCGCTGTTCTTGAATTTCCGTTATGGCACAGGGACAAACAAATAACCACGAGTAGACGACGCAATCATAAACGTTATCGACAATCGACGCTAAAATCGGAAAGAAAAAAAAACGCAAGTGTACGTACTGTCTGCATTTCACGCGGATGTGTTGAAACGCGTAAAGTAAAACTGCCGTTGTTCCCCCCTCTCTTTCTCAAAAGTAATACGTCCGTTGTACCATGTGGAGATCCTATTAATACGTCCGGTACGGTGCTCGATAGTCTTCCGCAACGTAAACGCACACCAGCGTGCGTCCGATCCGGTTTCCTCTCACTCGAGAGATCGCTAGTTGCGTCCGGATTTGCGCATTGCCGACAGTCTCCAGTCGATTAACAGTAAACGACACGCAGAAAATAGACTTCGTTCGGAGAGTTGCAAGCTACACACACACACACACACACACACACAACATGTTTACAGTGAGAGTGCGCGGCCGAGTATGCATGTGCAAGACGCGAAGACGAGGACTATCGATACCCACCAAGTTAGCACACGTGTTTTGTACATTTATCGTTGACGAGAGCGGGCGGTCAGCGTGATCGACTCACGTTCTCGATCTGCGCGACCGGCCGGTCGCGCGGAGTATTATCGATAAAAGCTATGACGGAGACGCTTCGTTAATGAATTAAGTATCACGACAGAGAAACGGAGAACATCGGAGTGTCAGTAGGTAGTAATTGCGAAGTACAGAAGAGCTTGGAGGAAATCACAATGCCATAATACTGCTTCGTTACGCCTTTCTCCGTGTGTAAAGAGGTAGGCAGGTAGATAATTAGGTAGGTAGGTAGGTAGGACAGATACAGGAGGATAAACGGAGAAAGAGCGTGCGGGAATGGGTGAGAAAAAGACTAGAGCTTTTACTAGAGCGAAGCTTCGTACGATTTTTTTGGCGGTTTCACGCGATGGTCACGCGTTATCGTCGCATCTGCGCCGTCGCCGAATGACATTATCGCGTTTCTCTCGTTCCTACCCGCTTTCGGGGGACAAACACGGTCCGATGTCTCATGTATTATTACAACCGGGCCGAGCGATAAATAAGCACGCGCCAAAATTAGCGAGGGAGTACAGGGAGGAGCCGAATACTGAGTGATTTCTCCGGATTCTTTTTTTTTTCTCGCGATTTCCCAATTTGATTCGTCGGTGAGAGTCGTATTTCGCGCCTCTGTGTCGCCGATTTGTAAAATTCCGCGATTGTCTGCATTCGTCTCGCCGGAGGGCAGGATCAAACCTCGCGTAACCGCCGGAACTCACACTATCAGCCTAACGGGAACGGACAAACGGAAAGGGAAACGGCCGGCGAAAGAAGTCAACGGTGACGGTGGTGGAGCGTAAGTCGCGACAGGGCGAAGCTGAGGTGCCGGTGGATCTCTGGTGTCTTCCTCTGCGAGTCGAGGTGCGGTTACAACAGGCGCAGTTCGTTAGCCTGCACCTGAAAGACCAACGTGGCTTTAATTGTTGTTCGTGTCTACGCTCGCGACGACGCGAGATAGGAGGTAGTTGGTGGAAAATTAAAGATCCCGGAAGTTGTTACGCAAAATTCGAGCGTTCTTTCAACGACACGCAGAACGTTTCTTCGTGTAAGCAAAATTTTATCTTCGTATAAGATGTGTATATATTCTTGTTTATATATATATGAGAATACGAGTCTTGAATTGATACCAATTTTCTCCGCGTACGTTCTAATAACGGACACGAGAAGGCAATTTACCCCGTGCGTAGCAAAACTCCGTCCTTTTCGAGATGTCAAAATGAACGATCGAATGTTCGCGTGTAACCAAGCGCGGTGAGCATCATGCTATTATCTCGGACGACTTTCCGAGGATCAGGGACGAAATTATGGGAGAGTCGAAAAAAAAGTCATACTCTGGTCATTTGATCGTCCTGCGACTCGTGGAAGACCGGGTCGTTCTCCTCGAACCAGTCCTGCGTCTTGCTCGTTGCTTGATCAGGTGCTGTACTCCGGTAGCGACTTTCCGCATGCCGCTGGCCGCTCGTCGAGACCCTTCCGGCGTCCGGCCCGTCGTACTCCGGCACCGATCTCTTGCCGATGGTCTCGAGGAACCGGCGATTCGCGTCGATTTGCCGCTGATCCTGCAGAGCCTTCCTGCGCGCCAGCTCCAGCAGCACTCTCTGCCTCAGCACGTCCATCGAGTTGACGATCGACAAAGAGCCGATTCTCTTCGTGCGTCTCGCAGTCGCGCTGAGATCGTTGCCCGAATCCAGCATCTCGTTCTGCGAACGGGCAAACATCCCCGGTCAACGCCGAGTTGGTATTATATTGCATTTACATTGTGTGAAATTATAATATAGATGTGATGTAACTGATGCTCCATGTTGACTGGGGTTGATTGAATTATCAACGGAACGAAACGATTAGCGATTAGGTCGATTATGACAGAAAAATGTTCGCTGCATACAAGGACGAAAAGTTAGTCTTTAAATCAATGATAGATATTCTCATATGTAAGGAAGAATGCAATATTATAATCTTATTAGGTTTTTCATCCTGATTTGATTGAATTTGTATCGATGCATTACTTGCATCTCTGTTCATGACTAAATATCTCCTAAGATATTATAATATTCTTCGTTATATATGAGAATATCTATCATCGATTCAAGACTATTTCTTCTGTGTACAGATAAATGCTACTTGTTTTGAGTATTTCATAAGTTTGTGTATTTTATATGTTCACGTTGTTAAATTAACCGCTTTTACCGGATATTTAACTGCTTATCTAGCTTTTCTGCTCGATCGAGTTTTATAAAATTTATGGAACGAATCTCTTGAAAGCTGTTGAAAAAATTTTTTTTTCATCCTCACCGGTTTCGAACGAGATTTCATCGAGTGAAAGTGAAAATGTCACCATTCGGAAGCGCGCGTGAGTGAATGTTTAACTCAATTTAAAGCAGACTACTCGTCCGCACGAATGCGAATTTTATTCCGGGGTGTCGGTGGAGGATGTCGGAATCGTTCTTCAATATCGAATGAAAATATTCGCACTCGACGAGCCGGAGTGGAGAAGTTCACTCTGTGTGAGCAAAAAGTCACTCGACGACTCGAGTGACTCGGCGCTGTCATTCTGCTCTCCGAGCGGAATTTTACTCGAAGGAATCCAAAGAGCGGGTAGCGATTCCGCGATCAGATCGATTCGATCGTACATCGTGATACGGAAGGGAAGGGCCGATCATAGCCGGCTGGAACGCGGATGCCGAAGAAGATTCCGTGATTACTATGAAAGTGGCTTCGGGTGCTTCGATCGGACGCTTTTCGGTGACGCAACCTTGGTGACGTGCGTCGGGAATTAAGGTGCTCTCACGAGCGGGGCTCGTCTCTCGGATTTGAAAGAGCGATGGCGGCTGATTCACGGCGAGATCATTCGAGGGCATGAGAAGGGCGACAAAGTTTCAATTTCAAGTTTACGTCGTCGTCGCGCCAACTTTATATAGCTGCAATTTAATAACCGGCATCTCGTTGAGTACGTTGCACACTTTTACGTTACGTCGGACTGGGATACGTCCTCCTCCGCCATAAGAATATGTAGCGATATTCCGCTCTCTCTCTCTCTCTCTCTCTCTCTTTCTTTCTCTCTCTCTTCGCGAAACTTACAAATTCATTTACTGTCGCAGTAAATCTGATTTTTCGACTCAAAACAATTCGAAAGAGAACAAGTCAACTCGGGACAGCGTCAAACCGGAAGACGCGCCCCGCATTCACCAACTCGGCAAAAGGCGCATAATAAATGCACGCAAATAACAGAGTTCCGCCACAGAGTTGCGTAGGTAGCATGCACCCGGCTTATTGCCCCGTTTTCCTGTCCGCGAAGTGCGCCCTGAAAGGCGGGCAAAACGCTCGAGAATGCGCCGCAACATGCGCTCTGCCGCGTTCAGCGCGCTCGCAATTTCCCCACTCGTGTACCTCTTTGCCGCCTTTGAACGAGAGAGCGCGAGTTACGTGCTGAAAACAGAAGAAAAAAGAAGGAAAATTGGTATCACACACATGTGGACACAAAGTCGTCCGCTCGCAAAGTCGACCCGGCGAGAGATCTCCACTTCCTCGAGTGAAAAACCGGCGCGCGTTTTCGCCACGCGAAAAATCATCCCCCACCGAATGACGTAGGGACGAACGAAGAAAATGAAAGGGAAACCGTATTCTGCACACACACACGCGCGCGCACGCACAGTCGGATGATTAACTTTTTAGCTACAGCGCATTTCAAATGACAAACGTCAGCTGTATACGACGGGACGACAGTCGCAAGACGGTAGCTTCAACACGTCTCAAAAATCAAATAAATTGAGATTTTTGTGGGCTGAGCGCGTCATTTATGTGTTCGATGTATGACGCGACATTCATTTGTTTCTATCGATGTTAGCAAATCGACATGTTCATAAAAACATCGTCTAAATAAGCAAATCAATGTTGAGTTAACAGGGTGTATACATAGAGAAAATAGTGAAACATTTTCATTCAAAACGAAGTGACACCTGACATTAAATTATTGTTTATATTAACCCAACATCAAGCAAATACGTGTACCAAATCCAAAGAAACTTTTTTCTCGGTGTATAATTACGCCTCCGTAAATGAGCGTCAACTTTCTCAGAATGTATATACACACCCTTCTGAAGCTAAAGTGTTAAAGGTCGCAACAATTCTTCCTCTATGTGTTTCGTAACGCATCCCGTATTCAATAGGAAAATTCATTTTTCAATATTTAATAATTCTCAAAAGATACGTTTCCTTATTGTATACGGAATACGTCGCGAAAAGCTCATCGAGGAAAAATATCGCGACCTTTAATCATTTGACCGTACGCTGCGTTCCCCCTTTTATTTTCCTCGAGTTGGTTGTGACCTTTAATCACCTGATTACACCGTAGCTCGAGGATGGCTCGCGAAAGCGGCTTTTCGACCGTTAACGATGTCGACGATTTCTCGTTGCCTACGAAACTCAACTTCCGACGTTCGAACGCGACGGCGGCAGCGATAGTCGCGTTCTTGAGAAAGAATCCCGCTCGCAACAGACGACGTGATCTTTTCGTGCCGCGAGGAGCTTCGAAATCCTGAATCCCGATGAGGTGATGAATTCACTCCTACGAGTGAACAGACCGGGAGAGAAATGGATGGGCAGTAACGTTTGGACGTCCTTAGGACACAGGACGTCCCCTGAATGTTCTTTTAGAACATCCTTTGGAAGTCTGTACCGTATGGATAAGTCCCGACTTCCATCCCGCCGGCAAAGTAAGCGGCGTTGCGAAATCCCGTCCGCTTCCTAAGATGGGAAATGCACGGGTTGTCGCGGTAAGTAAGAGGAAATCCTATATGACGGCGTGGGATATCTTCCATATGCCACAGAATCGAGAGGGAAAGAGAGAGGGGGGCGAGGGGGAAGGAGAGAAGGAGAAAACGAAGAGAGAGGGAGAGACGTTTCCCCATTCATGAATCGCGTTCCATTTGTGCATGTATATGATGTGCGTTGACGTCATCTTCCATCGTGTCGATACTAATACGCCGAGGCGCGTCTCCATTCGTGCACTTACCGTAATATTCCGGTCAATCGGTGCGTCGAATGTGTGAAGACGTGTGTGCGTTATCCCTGGTTCTAATACACCATGGTCGATGGTGTGTATATTGTTGTGAGTAATTCAATGCGCGGCGCGATGAGACACGCGTCGACGCCAAGACAGAATGATCTTGACATTGGATACACATTGTTGTCAGTATTGTTGTTGCGATTGCTTGTGCAAGGTCTCACGAACACGTGAATACGCGGAAAAAAAATTGGTCGAATTAACGTGGTGTAATTAGACGCGTTTTGGCGGAAGGAAACGGCATTTCTCTCTTCTCCGGTTTTGAAGAACCAAATTTGGGATTTACGAGAAAATCCAGAAATTCTGTTAATTCGACCAATCCTCTTTTCCGTGTAGAAATCGGATATCGTCGATTATAATTACCGTTGCGTCCGGGAAAACGTACCTCCAATTCTGGTATTCTCTGATCCACCAGCAGGAAAACTTTGGGATGGTCGGCCGACAGGTCTCTTCTCTCATACGAGGACAAGGGTGCGGAACTCGTGAGGCCGATTATCGTTGTCGATGCCAAAATACCGAGCAGTATCATCGTGCAGGAGGAATGTAAGTTAATGACGTTCATCTGAAACGCACAGGTGTGAATGTTCGTTAACACTTTGAAACCTTGGCCTTGACGATGATTTTAAGTGTGAAAAAAGCACTTTAAAAAAAGGGGGATAGATATCCGATGTTCTATGAAACATTTGGAACGATCGAAACCCGAGAATAAGCCGACAGCAGAAACGTATGGAATTAAATAGCCAGGCCCGAGTTATACTCAGGTTTCGGCAGTTGTCGTTTGCGCGCTACCCCGACCTATACTCGGACTTAGGACGAAGAGTGTTAATACACAAGCGCGGTAGGTCGAACAAATGTTCGCACTGACACGTACAGAAGATTTTCTTTGTATTAGGTTGGGGAAAAAGAAATCCATTATTTTTACGTGAACTTCAAAACTTTATTTAATATATTTCGGATTGTCTGATTTGGGTCAAATATTTTTGTTTTTATAATTTGTTGCCATTTTAAAGGTAGCTTCATAACGCCTCTCTCATAGAAGTCTTGGTCCCTATTGGCGAAAAACTCTAGTAATCGATNTTGATGCCAATTTCTTATCACTAAGGAAGTTTTGCAATGCAAGAAAAACATGGTAATCGCTTGGTGCCGGACTATATGGTGGATGCATCAAAACTTCCCAACCAAGCTCCCGGAGTTTCTGGCGAGTCACTATAGACATGTGTGGCCTGGCGTTGTCCTGATGGACCACAACAAATCTCCTGTTGGCCAATTCTGGCCGTTTCTGGTCAATCGCTAGCTTCAAA
>NW_014554704.1:0-3980 GCF_001313825.1 Dinoponera quadriceps | reverse complement strand
AATTGCAAGCCTTATTGGATGAAGATGATACTCATACTCAACAAAAACTCGCGGATGAATTGAATGTGACGCAGAAAGCTGTCTCAATTCGTTTGAAAGCCATAGGAAAGATTCAGAAATTGGGAAAATGGATTCCGCATGAACTGAATGAAAGAGAGCAAGAAAATCGAAAAACCACTTGTGAAATGCTGCTCGACAGATACAAAAGAAAGTCCATCGTATCATGACAGGTGATGAAAAATTGATATATTTTGAAAATCCTAAGCGTCAGAAATCATGGGTGAATCCAGGCGAACTATCGACATCCACTGCAATCGCTTTGGAAAGAAAACAATGCTCTGTGTTTGGTGGGATCAGAAGGGTGTAATCTATTATGAGCTGCTAAAACCTGGTGTAACCGTTAACACTGATCGCTACCAACAGCAAATGATCGATTTAAATCGAGCATTGCGTGAAAAACCGCAATATGGAAAAAAACAACACAAAGTCATTTTGCTCCATGATAATGCCTCATCACACACAGCAAAACGGGTGAGGGAAACGATCGAGGAGTTTAGTTGGGAAATACTAACTCATGCGGCTTATTCTCCAGACTTGGCTCCGTCCGATTATCATGTATTCGCATCAATGGGACATGCTCTCGCTGAACAACGCTTCAATTCGTATAAAAATGTACGAAAATGGCTCGATAGCTGGTTCGCTTCAAAAGAAGAAATTTCTTTTTGGCGTGCCATTCATAAAATGCCGGAAAGGTGGGAAAAATGTATAAATAGCAATGCACATTATTTTGAATAAAATATTTTTTATTATTTTCAAGCAACAGACGTGTAATTTTTACAAAAGTATTCCGGTTTCATACTTCTACACCTGATATAACGGTCTCGAAGAAGGCCACCAGAGGTTGCTCGTAGGGCTTGGTGATAGGTCCAACCTGTTGGAACATCATGTTTGACGGACTCCTTAGGGCTCTGGAAGCTAGAGTAGAGGATAATTTTTTAGCGTACGCGGATGATCTTTTCGTATTAGTCAGCGATGACTCCCGCAAAGATATAGAAATAAAAGAAGCGGAAGTAGTCGACGAAATAGGGAAATGATGCAGCTTTGCCAAATTAGAGCTTTCTTCGCGAAAGACTGAGGCAATTGTCTTCAAAAGCGACCTTGTCAAAAGAGCACCAATATGCAGACGGGAAAAAGCGCGTCCCGATCGGAAGAGAAAATCGGTCAGGGCCAAAAAGGCTGACCTTGCGAGTAAGCCATCGACCATCCGATTAGGTAATATTAAGATTTAATTTAAAAAATCAGTTAGGTACCTTGGTAGATAGATAAAGGAATGGGTATATCCACCCATTGCAAATATCTAAGCAAAAAGGTTGGTTCGCTTTTTAGCAAGCTAGGCAGGCAGGCCGGATGTAAATGGGGCCTGCGTTTCGGGGTGCTCTTGGCAATATACCGGGACGTGTTTGCACCGACGGTGGCATACGCTGCCGCCGGGTGGACCGACCTGTGCACCATGGGCGACCTGAAAATCCTCAGGTCCCTGCAACGCCGGGTGCTCATTTTGGTGACCGCCGCGTATAGCACGGTATCGACTGAGTCGCTCGGTGTGGCTGCGGGCGCGGTTCTCGTCGACATCTTTTTTNTGGGTCGCTCTGTGTGGTTGTGGGCCCTATTCCCGTCGACATCAACTTCGCGGAATACCAAGCGCGATTCGACTTTAAAAAAAAGAGGAATGCCAAATAAGAGATAGGGTTGTTCCCTACGTAGGGAACAAGAAGGAGGCGTTAGACCTTGTGATGATCGCGGCAACGTAGATGTGGCAGGACAGATGGTCTTCTTCTGTCAAAGGTCACATCACACGTGCCTTCTTCGGTGATGTCGGGGCTAGGGTTGGTGCGTCCTGGTTCAAACCCGACCACTACGTGACGCAAATGATCACCGGACATGGCAACTTCCAAAGGCGCCTCGCGGATCTGGAAATTGTAGACGGTGGGATGTGTGCTTGCGAGAACGGCGAAGACATTGCGGTGCATCACCTCCTCCATTGCCAGCTCTCCGAACCGCAGAAAGAGGCACTGCGGGAATTCGTTCCGGTCGGAGCTTGGGAATGTTCGGCGGCAGCACCCTTCTTCGTGTCGTCTTCAGAGGCTTTCTCGGTCTTTGCCGACTTCTGCAGGGAGATCCTTTGGATAAAGGGAGGTTGTTGGTAGATTCCTAGAACAACTTGACCGAGGGTTGTCCGAGATTTCGGTTATGGGGGTGTGGCTTTGTAAGCTTTGCGAGATCACCACACACCCAGTTAGTTTAGGCGTTCTTAGCTGAGTTCCTAGGTAGGGTTTAGTTTCCAAACTAGGCAGGGTTCCACCCGCTATCCAATGGCTGGCGAGCAGGATCTTGTATCCTTGCATCCAGTCATATCCCATTCCACTTAGAACACCTAATCCTATTATTCGTACAAAGTATCAATAGAGTCAATAGGGTCAGAGCGTGTGTCCAGGATCGGGACACAAATGGGCAAACCTCCCCGTGGTCCCCGTGGGCGTGACACGTGCGCAGGCCGCGTAGGGGCTAGCGGTTCACCGCATACCCCGCGCGCAGTTGGCGGGTTTGGAGGCGCGTACGGTCACGGTCGAACTGTCCATCATGCAAAGTACTCCCGCAGGTGCTGCTGGATTTTTCCATCGACCGCTCTCTTATCAGTCGTTGCCAAAGCTGGAAAGATAGAATAGATGATTGGTAGCGTTTAGCCTAATGGCTGAGGTCGCATGTCGTGGTACGTTACGCGTGTCAGGACAAGTACTTGCCCCCACGCAGCCTGCGCCTTGGGTTTGAACCAGGACGCACCAACCCTAGCCCCGACATCACCGAAGAAGGCACGTGTGATGTGACCTTTGACAGAAGAAGACCATCTGTCCTGCCACATCTACGTTGCCGCGATCATCACAAGGTCTAACGCCTCCTTCTTGTTCCCTACGTAGGGAACAACCCTATCTCTTATTTGGCATTCCTCTTTTTTTTAAAGTCGAATCGCGCTTGGTATTCCGCGAAGTTGATGTCGACGGGAATAGGGCCCACAACCACACAGAGCGACCCAGTCGATGCCGTGCTATACGCGGTGGTCACCGAAATGAGCACTCGGCGCTGCAGGGACCTAAGTACTCTCAGGTCGCTTCCGGCGCACAGGTCGGTCCACCCGGCGGCAGCGTATGCCACCGTCGGTGCGAACAGGCTCCGTTATATGTCCGAGAGCGCCCCGAAACGCAGGCCTCACCGACGTCCCGCTTGCCTGCTTAGTTTACTAAAAAGCGGCACGACCTTGTCGATGAGCTATTTACAATGGGTGAATGCCCACATTCCTCTACCTATGTGGATGTCAAGGTACCTGACTGATTTTGTAAATTGAATCTTATTATTGCGTAAGCGTATGTTCGGTGGCCTATTAGCAAGGTCAGCATTTTTGGTCCTGACTGCTTTCCTCTTCTTATCAGGACACGCTTCTCCCCGTCCGCTTATTGGGGCCCATTTCACAAGGTTGCTCCTGAGGACAATTTCTTCAGTCTGGTGCGACGAAAGCTCTAGTTCGGCGAAGCTACACCATTTCACTATTTCGTCGACTACTTCCTATGCTTTTAACTTTATTTTTTTGCAGAAATCACCGCTAACTAATACGAGAAGATAATCCGCGTACGCTAAAAGTTTATCCCCTACTCTAGCATCCAACACCCTAAAGAGTCCGTGAAAGAAGACGTTCCAACAAGTTGGACTTAACACTGAGCCCTGGGAGCAACCTCTGGTGGCTTTCGTCGAAACTGTTATATCTCCAAAGGAGAGAGAGACTTTCCTATTTTGGAAGTAGTCGTCTAGCACATTGAAGACGTTAAGGAGGCATTTCCTATCCTTAAATCCTGATAGTACGAGAGGCCACCAGATGGTATCACATGTGCCCGAGATGTCGAAGAGCAACGCAATGACGTACCTCTGCT
>NW_014554703.1:0-1062 GCF_001313825.1 Dinoponera quadriceps | reverse complement strand
GTATAGTTTATGCGACACTGAATTTCAGAGATGTGATGATAGCTGCAGGAAAACTTACTCTGGAATCCCTTGCATCGTTTGAACGAAATGTTGATTCCTTATTAGGTTTCGAATTTGTCGGTTTTGATGAGATTATACGGCGAATAATGGGAATTTGCCCAAACAGGAGTTATATTATCAATTAAATTGTCAAAATTATTATACCGAAAATATAAATAATTATGATGATATAATATTGATAGACCTACAATTCTGAAATTAATACAGTCTTCAGTTTTTCTTCCGGGATCGAAGAAACAACGTTAACCTGATTTATACCATTTACTTTTTCAGAGGAATACCAAATATACTAATTCACGACGATATCGTATCCTGAGTTATACCTGACGAATGCACTTTCGAGGACGCTGCCACAGTTCCTTGCGTTTATGCCACAAGCTATTAAGCGCTATATGTGTGTAGAAAAATTAAAAAAGGAGACAAAATTCTCATTCATTCGGGCAGCGGTGGCGTTGGACAAGCCGCGATTAATCTAGCGCTTCATGAATGATGCGAAATATTTACGACAGTCGGAACTCCCGAGAAACGACAATTCATTAAAGAAACATTCCCCTGTATTCCCGATAATCATATTGGCAATTCTCACGACACAAGTTTTGAACAAATGATCGTTCAGCAGACACAAGGTCAGGGTGTTGACATCATGTTGAATTCCTTAGATGAAGAAAAGCTTCAAACATCCCTTCGCTGTTTGGCGAGAGACGGTAGATTTTTGGAAATCGGGAAATACGATATAATTTGCAATAATTTTTTGGACATCATGGCGTTTGCGAGAAATATTAGTTTTCTTGGAATTATGTTAAACAATCTATTTTGCGCCAAAGAGGAAAGGAAGAGAAATCTATACAATTATATATCTTACAAGGCTTGAGAAACAACATACTAAAACCACTAACTAGAAAGGTATTCAAAATAACTGAAGTAGAAGATGCCTTCAGGTATTTGGCAACAAATAAGCATATAAGAAAGGTAAGTTCTCACACACAGGAAAGAAACCGTTAT
>NW_014554702.1:0-1008 GCF_001313825.1 Dinoponera quadriceps | reverse complement strand
CGTACACAAGGGTTAATCCAGAAATAAGGTTCCCATCAATTTTACTAATAGACAACATTGTTTATTCTCATAGAAATTTAGATCGTGGGAAAGATGAAACTTTGCTCTATTTTTCTACATAATCTCCATCTTTTTCTACGTATTTTTGTAGACAGTGCTCCAATTTCTGTATCCCAATGTCGTAGAACTCCGCCGCCATCCTGTTGAGGAAACGTTTCACCTCTTCTTTGACTTCATCGTCGCTCCGTGCAACACTGAGAAAACTCGGGCGAGCTATCCAGAACCGCCGGCGAGGATGACTAACAGCCGGTGTAACGTTGCTTCACGACAACGCACGACCTCACGTCTCCCGTCAAACCCAGGAACTTTTGACACACTTAGGATGGACTGTCATGCCCTACCCACCTTACAGTCCGGACCTCGCGCCTAGTGATTATCACTTGTTCCCCAAGTTAAAGGAACACTTGGGTGGCCAACGCTTCCGGAGCGACGATGAAGTTGAAGAAGGGGTGAAACGCTTCCTCAACGGGTTGGCGGCGGAGTTCTACGACATTAAGATACAGAAATTGGAGGACACACAGGAGTCTACAAAAATGCGTAGAAAAAGATGGCAATTATGTAGAAAAATAGAGCAAAGTTTCATCTTTCCAACCATGTAAATTTTTATGCGAATATACAATGTTGTCTATTTGTAAAATTAATGGGAACTTTATTTCTGAATTAACCTTCGTATTTGGAAAACAGATGGACTCCGGGGAAGAACTATCGAGAAAAGATAAGGTTACGATAGCTCGCCGTCAAACGCATCGTATATTTCCTAGCGTCCGTCACATTAATCGCATTCCTTTTTTAATGATCATAAAACAAACAAACTTAAACAAGCGCTGCTGTAAAATGACACGTTCGCACTCCGCCTAAATGTGTCAAAGGGGCCTTCCTATGCGTCCGCGATCTTATCTACCTTTGTACACAGTCGGTAGAACAAAAGCCCTTCTATGCGATTAGGTT
>NW_014554701.1:0-12281 GCF_001313825.1 Dinoponera quadriceps | reverse complement strand
TTTGGCCAAAAACAACACACTAATGATGCCGCAGCCACCGTATTCCCCAGACCTGGCCCCCTGTGACTTTTTCTTGTTCCCGAAAGTGAAGAGGCACATGAAAGGACGACGCTACGCTACGATTGAGGAGATAAAGACGGCATCGAAGGAGGAGCTGAACAAGATCACAAAAAATGATTTTTTGAAGTGCTTCGAGGATTGGAAAAAATGTTGGCACAAGTGTATAATATCTGATGGGGATTACTTTGAAGGAGACAAAATAGATATTCATGAATAAATAAATAATTTTTGAAAAAACAAAATTCGCGATACTTTTTGAACACACCTCGTACACGTTACCTAAGGTGTCGAAGCATGTAAATTTTGTGACATATCGATTATTCCCTTTTACCTCGCTTATATTTATAGCTTATTTCTCCGAAACAATAAAGATACCGACGAAACACAAAGAAACATTATCTCATGAGTAATCCGTTCTGTAGAAATTAATTTATAATAATGTGATTAATGCACCTTCTTTAATTAAGGCTTGAAAGCCCGTGAACCTAATGTCGATTTTCGCTTTTGTATTACTAATGTATTGCTTATTTTTCTGCAATGCCTTAATCGACGAAAATATATTAACCGTAAACCATTAATTTCAATACCAAAGATTCTGAAGATTGTAATATTTTTGAAATGATATCGATATCTTTAGCGGTTGCAGAGAAAAAAGTCATAAACTCGGCGTCGCGAAAGAGAATCGGAATTCCTCAACATACACGCATTTCCGCAGAATTAGCGAAAGTGTATTAATCGTGTTATTATAAATATTATTTCCAATAGAAAAGAATACGGATAAGTTAATGTTTTATGAATGAAATTAATATCTGTAGCCGTAGCCACGATTTTGGCAGTTAATGTCGCGTGACGAGAGTTTATGATTTTCCTCCCGTAACCTCTAAAGATATCGGCGTTATTCAAAAAGCATTAACGAGTTTGTATTCTCTATTCTACTGGGGATAATTGTTTGTAATAATACGATTAATATATCTTCGTTAATTAAGAAGCTGGATGTGGAAGCGCATGTACATTGTAGCATTCCAATTATTCGTATCATATATAGTTTATGGCTATTTTTCCTGCAATTGCTAAAAATATCGACGTCGTGTCAAAAGAATCAGAGTTTACGCTGCCCCTTGTTTTGAAATTAGTGATATATGATGATACGGTTAATACTTACGTCAACTAAGGCTTCAAAGCCCATGAATGCTGTGACACGTCGAATATTTTCTTTTGTCCTCTATAAATATTGGCTTATTTTTCTGTAACATGTAAAGATATCTATGTCTAACGGAAAACATTATCTCATTCGTACTCATTTCTATAGGAATTATGGTTTATAATGATACGACTAATGCACCTTCGTTAATTACAGCATTAACAGAAGGCACTTCGGAACACGTCATCAGTTCCCGGTATGTGGCGGCTATAAACGGCGGGAAGATAACGCGTGAGAAAAGGCTTCGATGCTAACGTTTGGCATCTGACCTGCTACCGAATAATTCTCGTTAATGTAATTGCCGAAATCTTGGCAACGGCAGAAGATATTAAATTTATTCATCAAATATTAACTTATCTATTCTCTTTTCAATCGGAAATAGTAATTTAGAATGATACGATTAATACACCTTCGCTAATTACGGTGCAGAAATGCGTTTACGTTGCAGCATTTCGATTCGCGTTCGCGGCGACAGATTTAGTGGATTTTTTTCTGCAATATTTAAATATATCAACGTCATTCGAAAAGTATTGCGATCTGCAAAGTACCTTGTGTTGAAATGAAAGATTTACTAAAATTCGGTTGATATACATTCGTCTATCAAGGCGTTGCAAAGAAATAAGCCATAAATATTGTTACGTGCTGGAAGAGGATGTACGCAACAAATATCAGTTACTCGCGCACTCGAGAGTCCTAAACGTACTGGTAGGTCTGCAGATCAGGTCAAGGTCCAGAGAGGCCCATTTACTCCGATCACAGAACGTACGTTAGGTGGTCCTTTATTTAGGTCAAAGAACTTAATCTCTATACCTGGGATAGGACCATTTGAGCGTGTTGAGATGGGAATTCAGATTTAAGTAATTAAACGGAAATGAATGAATAATCTTGACTGAAATGAATGACTTGAATGAATAAATTTGGTTAAATTTAGGGGATTTTGAATAAAACAGTTTATTAATTATACTAATAACATAATTTGGTTCTCACATGGATTAATAATAGTGGTAAATTGATGAGAAAAGACATTGTAAAAAATACAATATTTATAGATGAAAGGGTTAGTTAAGTTAAACAATGAGATATATGGGTTAACATTAAGCCAACTTTTATAAATCAGCATTATTGGAATAATGCAAATACAAGATAAAGATTAAAGTAAAATTAAGTAAAAAAGTAATTCGTGTAATTTAATTTAATACAATCGGATATAACGTAACAAGAATGTTTCACGTAGCGGTATAGCGAGAAAAACATCATCATATAATACAAGGAAAATAATAATTACGCAATGTACTAGGGCGGTCCGATAAGTACTTAGCCTACAAAAGAAAAACGAAAATTTCGAAAAAGTGGCGGTTTATTTCTCAACATAGTCTCCTTTTAGGTTGATACACTGGACCCAGCGATGCTCCTACTTCTTTAACCCATCTGAAAAATACGTCTTCTCGAAGTCTGCAAAGTAGGCCTCCATGGCGGCGATGACCTCCTCATTCGACTAAAATTTCTGCCCGGCGAGTGACTTTTTCAAGTTTGGACACAAAAAAATGTCGCACAGGGCCAAATCTGGAGAATACGGTGCATGGGGCAGCAGTTCGTAGTCCAATTCGACCAATTTGGCCGAATGAGGAGGTCATCGCCGCCACGGAGGCCTACTTTGCAGACTTCGAGGAAACGTATTTTTCAGATAGGTTAAAGAAGTTGGAGCATCGCTGGGTCAAGTTTATCGAGCTAAAAGGAGACAATGTTGAGAAATAAATCGCCACTTTTCCAAAATTTTCGTTTTTCTTTTGTAGACTAAGTATTGAGTTGGCAAATAAGTTCGTTCGGTTTTTTAATCGGAGTAGGTTTATTCGTTCTGCTATCTCTTTTCCACAGCGCTATCGCACAACGCGCTTGCGCAGCTGAAAAGCGACGTTCTACATAACCTATTTGTAAACATACGCCGGTTAATACCAGAGTATTGTGCGTACTGCACAGTTGCAAATATGGAAGAAAAGAACGTCTATTTTTGCCATATTTTACTTTTTTATTTCAAAAAAGGCAAACGAGCTGCGGAAGCTCATAAGAAGATTTGTAATGTGTATGGGGACGATGCTTTAAGAGAACGTGTGTGTCAAAAATGGTTTGCCAAACTCCGTTCTGGAGATTTTGATGTTAGTGACGCGTCCCGTTCTGGTCGTCCAGCAGATTCAGCTGTAATAAAGAATACCGTCGACAAAAATCCATCGCAAACGAGAGATTGCTACAACACTTAATATATCCCACACAAGTGTAGAAAACCATTTGCGTCAGTTGGGATACGTTTCTCGCCTCAATGTTTGGGTGCCGCACGAATTGACCGAGGCCAACTTAACCGCTCGCATTTCCATCTGCGACGCGCTGCTGAAACGCCAAGAAAACGATCCATTTTTGAAGCGGTTGGTTACGGGAGATGAAAAGTGGATCGTCTACGATAACGTAGTACGTAAAAGATCATGGGGAAGCAGCAGTGAACCACTACAAACAACCTCGAAGGCAGGATTGCACCTGAAAAAAATTATGCTCTCAGTGTGTTGGGATTATAAAGATATCATTTATTATGATCTCTTACCATCAGGCAGGACGATCGATTCAACTGTATATTGCTCCCAATTAACAAAATTGAATCAAGCAATACGTTTGAAACGTCCAGAATTGGCAAATCGAAAAGGAGTCGTCTTCCACCACGACAATGCCAGACCCCATACTTCATTAACTACTCGGAACAAATTGTTAAGGCTTGGCTGGGATGTTTTGCCTCACCCTCCTTATTCACCGGCACCCTCTGATTATCATTTGTTCCGGTCGCTGCAAAATTCTCTGAACGGGAAAAACTTTGCTAATAATGAAACTGTTAAAACGCAACTGGATCAGTTTTTGCCGGTAAACCTCAGACGTTTTATGAATGTGGGATTATGAAATTGGTAAAAAGATGGCAAGAAGTCATAGAAAAAAATGGTCAATACATTATTGATTAAGTACATAATACATTATTGATAGTATATATTTTGTATATTAAATAAACTGTAGTTTATACTAGTCAAAAAAACCGAACGAACTTATTTTCCAAACCCAATACTTATCGGACTGCCCTCGTATGTGTGTGTTTTGAGGAGTGAAGTGGGATTGGATTGAAATGATTGAAAGTAATGTTTAAATATGAAATAGAAACTTACGATTTAAATTAATCAACTGTGATGAATAATACGTGGGTTCGTTGATCGTGGTGTACCGGATTTATGGGGTCCCAGAATACCGAGAGAAATAGTTCACTTAAGTGATCCTGACTTGCATAGCGAGTTGTTCGGCAGCAGAAGGCGAAGTCATGGCGGAAGCCGTAATGGCACGAACGCAAAAGATGTTGAAAACGATAATACACGACAGTAGTCAAACGGGCAAAAGGAGAGCGTGAGAGTGTGATCCCGAAAACACAAGTGATAGGCGTGACGTAGCGACGCGACAGAAATCGACAAAAAAGTGAATAATGTGGTAAAAAGGCGAGAGGGGATTATATAGGAAAGATTTTTGGGGGTGGCGGATGACGTGTGCCAATGAGAGGAGTTTTCGTGGAAACTGGAAACAGATATGGTGATTAAGAAACGGATGAAATCATGGACGCGTTGAGAAACTCATAACGGAATTAATGGATATAATCACATTTCCATGATAACGCTTATCCAAATAACCCCTATCTCATGATAATTAAAAGAATTTGTTAATCCCATTGTCCCCAGAATGTAATGAGACTATGCACTTTACGTAAAGGCGGAAGCGATTACAGAAATGTTGGCAAACCCACGGCGCGTTTAATCGGCGAATCATCGTGATTTTATCCTTTTCATGATAACGCTTGCCCAACATTCATCTGTTTTCAAATTATATATATAAAAAAAAGAAATCCGTACTTCCCTGGACACTCAGGACGTAACAATATGTTGCGAAAGAGAAAGATCGACATTTCTTAAGTTCACACGTTTCCATGCCTTAATATACGAAAGTGAATTAACATTAACTTGTCGCACACGCGAATAATGGAAAGCCGCAATGTAGACGCGCCCCCATGTTTTAATTAACAAAGGTATATTAGTCGTATTGTTACAAATCATTATTTCCAATAGAATAAAGAACGAACAATTTAATGTATCTTGAATAACGCCGATATCTTTAGCGGTTGGAGAGAAAAAAGCTGCAAACTTTGTCGCTACGCATGCGAATAATTGGAATACCGCAACGTACATGCACTTCCGCCCTATAATTAGCGAAGTTATATTAATGATATCAATATTAATTATTATTTTTGATAAAAACCTGCTGTTAAGTTAATGTTTTATGAATAAAGTCGATATCTGTCACCTAATCGCCGAAATTTTGGCGATTATTTGTGGCGGAGGATTGTATCGCGGCAATTCGTACGCCAAATGTTAGCGTCGAAGCCTTTTACATTTCATAATACCATCTCATGCATTATTGCCGCTACCTACTAGGAACTAACATTTACTGTACTGTCTTCTGCCAATTCTTCCTATATAGTAGTACAATTAATATACCTTTGTCGATTAAGGCGTTGCAGAGAAATAAACCATAAATGTGGCGCGAAAGCGTATAATTAACATTACGCAAAGTTCACGTGTTTAAACATATTAGTTAACGAAGGCGCATTAATCGTATCATTAAGTATCTTTAACTTTGATAGAATTGAGTTCGCACAACATAATGTTTGTTTTTGGTCGTCGATATCGTTATTCGTTGCAGAAACATAAACAATAATTATAATCAGGGCCAATTAAAATAATCGACATGCCACAACGTTCATGCGCTTCGACGCCTTAATATGCGAAGATGATTTAACCGTATCATCATAAAGGACTAATCTCAACACAGGGGACACAGATGATTGTAATGCTGTTGTATATGCCCGGCGTTGATCTTTAGCGGTTGCAGAGAAAAAAGGAAGAAATTCTATTGTCCCGTACACGAATAATGGGAAAACCGCAATGTACACGCGCTTTCACGCATTAATTAACTAAAATATATTATTCGTATCAATACAAACGATTATTTCCAGTGGAATAGAGTGCGATATTATTAACCCTTAGCTGACACACCTCAAAATAATAACGTACGTGCTATAGGGGGTATTTTGGACCCCAGCGGGAAAAAATGTGTATAATAGTTTTATTTATCAATATTGGGTCAAGCCTCGACTAATACTAGGTGACGCCACAGAACCAAATTTGGCGCGCAGCTATGAAAAATTTGCGTTCAAAAACATTCTGGGGTACTTTTAACCCCGTGTGTCAGCTAAGGGTTAATGGTTTTCTAATAACATCGATACCTTTTACAAAGAAAATTCCGTCAATATATCGTTATGAACACGCTCTTTCGCACAATAATTTGCGAAAATTTCTTAATCCTATCGTTATTAATTATTATTTCCAATAGAAAAGTGTACGGACAAGTTAATGTATTATGAATAAAGTTTATAAATAAATATAGTTATTTGTATTTATTGTCAAGATTTGGGCGATTTGTGACGGAATATTACTCGATGACAATTCGGACGTCAAACGTGAGCGTCGGAGCTTCGCTTATCGCGCATTACTATCTCACGCATTATTGCCGGCAAATTACGAGAACTCACGGCACACATTGCCTTCTTTCAATTCTTCTAATATAACAATACGATAAATGTACCTTTACTAATTAAGGCGCTGAATTGCGTGTACGTAGCGGCATTCCGATTCTTCGTCGCTTACCAGATGACAATGTATAATTCTATGTGGGCTGAAAAGTCTCGAGATTCTTAATGAAAACAAGCGTTTTTTGGGCAAAGTTATATTTATTCTTCAACATAGTTGCCTTCGAGTGCGATACACTTCGTATAGAGATTTTCCAACATTTCGATGCCCTTTCTGTAGTACGAAATGTCCAAGCCATCGAAATACGCCTCGGTTTCCGCGATGATTTTCTCATTCTATGTGAATCTCTTTCCCTGGAGCCACCACTTGAGGTTTGGGAACAGATAATAGTCGTTGGGGGCCAAATCTGGAGAATACGGAGGGTGAGCAACCAATTCGAATCGTAATTGGTCCAATTTGGCCATCGCTTTCAAGGACGTGTGTGATGGTGCGTTATCGTGATAGTACAGAACTGTTTTCTTCGCTATATGGGGCCATTTTTTCTTTATTCCGTCGTTCAGTTTGTCCAATAACGCTGCATAATACTCTCCCGTAACTGTTCTTCCCTTCTGCAGGTAATCGATGAAGATTATGCCATGCGCATCCAAAAAAACGGAGGCCAAAACCTTCCCCGCCGAGCGTTGGTGTTTTAGTCGTTTTGGTCGGCTTTCGTGGCTTTTTAGCCACTTTGCAGATTGCCTATTGGACTCAGGCGTATGGTAATGTATCTACGTTTCATCCATCGTCACAAGACGTCGAAAAAAGTCCGTTCGATTACGCTGCAACAACGCCAAACCGGCCGTTGAATCATCAACGCGCTGCTGTTTTTGGTCGACAATCAGCAAACGCGGCACCCATCGCGCAGATAGGTTTTTCATATCCAAAACATCGTGCAAAATGTATCCCACCCGTTCTTTTGAGATACCAACGGCCTCAGCTAACTTTTGCAACTTCACTTTACGATCACTCAAAACGATTCGATGCACTTGCTTTACGATTTCCACATTCATAGCCACTTTTGGTCTTCCAGAGCGAGGTGCGTCTTCGGTGCTTGTACGACCCATTTTAAATTCACTAAACCATCGATAAACTGTTGTTCTCGAAGGAGCAGATGTGGAATAACATTTTTTCAACCATTTCATTAAATGTTCAGGAGTTTTTCCCATCAAAAAACAATGTTTGATCAATATGCGATATTCCTGTTTTTCCATTTTTTCTAGGAAGGCGAAGGTAGCGACACTTAAACGGCTGTAGCTTGAAACCGAATGAACGAAATGTCATGAAACTTCACACATAAACTAGTGACAGATGTATCTCTCGAAATAAATCATGTTTATTTTCTATTGGCGTTACCTACTGAAAAATCCCGGGACTTTTCAGCCCATGTAGTATGTTCTGTGATCGGAATAAATGGGCCTCTCCGGACCTTGACCTGATCTGCAGACCTACTAATACCTTTAGGACTCGCGAGTGCGCGAGTAAACAATGTTTGTTGCGTACATCCCCTTCCAGGAAGTAACAAAACCCAATAAACCGCATTCTGTGTTCCTCTCTTCAACAATAATTATTCTCATGGTATTAGTCAATTTGCTCTCCTTGCTTAGAGTTACGAGGGTGGATCCAAAAAAACCGGATTTTTTGTATGAAAACTTTATTTATTAACTTTTTTACAAAATTCCTTCAGTCACCTTCAAAGTACTCTCCATTAGATGCGATGCACTCGTCAAGTCTTTTCTCCCACTGTTTGAAGCATCCCTGGAACTCTTCAACTTTGATATCGTCCAGTGCTCTTTGGCTGTTTTTACCGCCCCACATCATCAAAACGTTTCTTTTTTCACCAAAGTCATTACAGGTGATGAGAGTTGGTGTTACGGGTATGATCCAGAAACTAAGCAAGCGTCAAGCCAGTGGAAGACTCCCAACTTTCCTAGACCAAAAAAAGCCAGACAAGTGAGGTCGAATGTGAAGACGATGGTCATTGTCTTTTTTGATGTTCGTGGAATTGTGCATCGGGAATTTGTTCCCCCTGGCCAGATTGTTAACCAGCACTTTTATTTGGAAATTTTAAGACGTCTGCGAGAGGATGTGCGGAGGAAACGCCCAAAAATTTGTCGATCAGGTGACTGGTTCCTTCACCACGACAACGCCCCTGCATACACGGCCTTACGAATGACGCATTATTTGGCCACCCGGGGGATGGCCTGTCGTTCCCCACCCTCCGTATTCACCAGACTTAGCTCCTTGCGACTTTTTTCTGTTTCTGAGTATGAAGAGAAATCTAAAAGGGAAGCGTTTTGATGACGCGAAGGCGGTTAAAATAGCCAAAGAGCACTGGACGATATCAAAGTTGAAGAGTTCCAGGGATGCTTCAAACAGTGGGAGAAAAGACTTGACGAGTGCATCGCATCTAATGGAGAGTACTTTGAAGGTGACTGAAGGAATTTTGTAAAAAAGTTAATAAATAAAGTTTTTATACAACAAATCCGGTTTCTTTTAGGTCTCCCCTCATAATTTGAGTTGCTCCAACCAAGAGAATTCGTGATTATTTGCATATATTATTTTCGTTTTTTCATCAACTGACCTCTCTTTTTCAAGAGAGTGATTTGTTCGATCCCTGTGTCTTTCTCAATTACTACTATTAGGTTTTTCCTTTCGGCAGTCATGATCTCTTTATTCGTAAGCGACTGTCCTCGTGTCAGTAAAAACCCATCAGTTTTAAATACTTGCAAAATTTCTTTCAAAGTTCCGTTCTTGTCACTGTTTAACAAATTGCAGCTTCTGATTAATACCGCATTGTCATTTTTCGACAGCTTCTTTGATTGCGAAACCGTTACACTTGAAGGAAGTGTAACGAGATCGAAGTGATTAGTTCTCGTTACCAGAATGATATTGGGTTCAATAAGCGGTATATTGCTCAAAATTTCAACGACAGGTGGGCATGCTAATTCATTTATGATTGTTTCGTCACTGTCTTCGAGCATCTCGATGATGTTCACTTTAGTTGCTTGATAAAACTCTAAAACGAAATGTGTCAACAGGATTATACTCTCTTCGAAAGAAACTTTAGCTCCGTCAGGGTGAGCTACGAATTTGTATTCTTCAAGCACTAGACGTCCGGTTAGTTTTCGACGTAATATAGGAGTGACCGTTATATCGCTAATTTCCACACCATCAGATATTATTGTGTCCAAATTTTTGTATATGCGCACAGCGAGTTCTAGGTAAACATTTAAATGTGACATTTCAATTCTATTTTTTGTACATCTTATCTGAATATTTATAAAGTCGAGGTGAAGTCTAAATAAATTTCCATATATAATGTTTGGAAACTTACGTTTATCTTCAGTCGTTATGTTCTCTGCGTGTTGTGCGTGAAACATTGGGTCAATGATCAACTACTGTATTCCAGTAGGGATGTAAAGAATTCTCGTGTCACTACTGAGAATTTGCATTTGCAATATGTTGTCCATAAAAGCCACCCAGTTATTCAACCAAGCTATATGTTCTCGTGACCTGTGACGGATGAACTCTTTAATCCTCGAAATACGCCAGTGTATTGATATCCGCGTAATTTAAGTCCTTTATAAATATCTCTTGTTTATATTTCTTCTTCTTCGTAATCGTCCTCTTGCAGATAATAGATTGGCACTTTTACCTTCACAAAATCTAAAGCAACACGCACTTTACCGGTAACGACAGCAGTGTTTCCTTTTATTATTTCAAAAGCTTTGGGAGCTGCAATACGTAAACATAATAAATATTAAATTTATATTACACAAAATTCAAATGCAAACGTTAGTAAATAAAAAATATACCAGGTGTATGCAAAATTTTTTTCCGGTTTTTTGGTTAAAAAAAAACACGTAATTTTCAAGGGAAATTAATTTTTTTTTAATTCAAAATATTGGCCATTGGCTTCTACACATTTCGCCCATCTTTCAGGTAATTTATGAATACCATGCCAGACAAACTGCTTGTCTTTTGCGGCAAACCATTCGTCGAGCCATTTTCCAAATTCCTCGAAATTGCTGAAGTGCTGCTCTGCAAGCGCGTGCCCTATTGATGCAAAGAGGTGATAGTCAGATGGCGCCAGGTTTGGGGAGTACGGCGGGTGCGGAAGGATTCCCCATCCAAGCGATTTCAAGGTGTCTTTCACTGGTTTTGCTGTGTGAGACGGCGCATTGTCGTGTAACAAAATCACTTTGCCATGTCTTCTGGCCCATTCCGGTTGTCTTTCGATTAATGCGTGGTTTAAATTAATCATTTGTTGGCGATAGCGTTGTGTATTAACGGTTTCGCCGGGCTTCAAGAGTTCATAATACACAATACCGCTCTGGTCCCACCAGACACAGAGCATGGTCTTCTTNGGCTTCGCCAGGTGAAAGCCACGATTTTTTCCGCTTCGGGTTTTCAAAATAAATCCATTTTTTGTCACCCGTCACAATTCGATACAAAAATGATTTCCTTTCGTGGCGTTGAAGCAGCATTTCACAAGTGACTTTGCGATTTTCCATTTGACGTTCATTCAAATTGTGTGGGACCCATTTACCGAGTTTATTGATCTTTCCCATTGCTCGTAAATGTCTGCTGATTGTTTCTTGTGATACATGTAATGCTATTACTAAGCTATGCTTCTGCTAATTNTAATTGCCGTTGAGTTTGAGTTGGGTCATCATCCAATAACTCCTGCAATTGCTCGTCTTCGCATTTTTGTGGTCTACCAGAGCGCTCACTGTCTTTCACATTGAAATCACCATTTTTAAATTGTCGAAACCATGTCTCACATGTTCTAATCGGTGGAGCGTGTTCACCATATGTTTCTACCAGCAAACGATGACTTTCAACAGCCTTTTTCTTTTGATTAAATAAGAAAAGCAATGCGTGCCGCAAATGTTCTTTTTCAGACATAAAACTCGACATGATCACTGAACGATAAAACAAAGACACTAGTTTTTGGCGGACTCAACTTGTGTGTGTTTGTAGTTTTAAATGTCAGACGAACAAAATGACGTATGTGTCAAATTAATACCCTGCGTACTTTTTGCTGGCGCCATCTCTTAGTTAAACTGAAAAAAACTTATGCATACACCTGGTATATACACACTACCTCATCATAAATTTTTGTTATAAACTGCGTATTCATTACTTGCGTAATACTGGAATGAAACGCATACGAAAATTGTGATATTTTTGTATTTATTTATTTAAAATGGAAAAGTGTGCTAACAAAATTCTCTGCGAACTGAAAACAACTGATATAAGCAAATGTTTTGTATATTGTTTTATTTTATTCAATATTTCATTTTATTCAATGAAATAATCTA
>NW_014554700.1:23416-26011 GCF_001313825.1 Dinoponera quadriceps | reverse complement strand
TTTTTTTTTACCAAAAAACCGGAAAAACTTATGCATACACCTGGTACATTATGTGAAAAATTGACTGATGAAAAGTGAGCATTAGGATTTCAATGTCATACATGTATTATGCGGATTCTTACCTTAAAGCCGTAAGTAAACCGCAGCAATATTGCACACATGTTATGTATAAGACATCGATTGCGACTAAAAATAACATGTACGACAGTTCGCACATAGTTGTGTGTATGAAAATCGGAACAAAATAAGTGTCCAGATCGACCAGGTAATTCACACGATAAGGCACTCCCGGTTGGACGCTTACGATATTGGTCAAACCGTTGGATTCCTCGTTGGATTCCACGTAAATAAATTTGGTCAACAGAGTCGCAGATGTATAAAGGACGGAATGACCGAATAATACAACTGATTAATACTCGAATTTGTTAACGTTCAGCTCAAAATATTTGTAAATACAAATAATATCGTAATATTTATATTTTTATTGATTTCGAACGGTACACTCACCCGTATAAATATAACTGAATTTACGTCCGTATATCGCATAAGAATGCAAAATTTTAATCTCACCGCCCGACTTTGGGGAATACCAATACTTTTTGATTTGAATCAAAAGATACTTGATCTGCAGCTCGAAGCCAATTTAATAATGAGTAATAAAACGAGTTACTCCGTTGTCTGTCGATTTAAGCGTAATCGCATCGTTTAATGTAGACTATATTATTATTATTTACACACCTTGGATAACGTAAATACTAAACAGATCAGTCTCAATACACAGAGTAAACTCATAACTAACATCGGCAAGCAATCGATTACTTCGTAGGAATTTGCCCAAACTTCAATTATACCTAATATCTAATTTATGACGAATTATATTACGGGTTTCATGACGAATCTTTATACTGTTGATTAATTAATTCTACATGGTGCGAATTAATTTTATGATCTTCCATCGGCACATCAGTTATGAGAAAGAAATAATATATCTTAACAGTAGAATTGATTTCTAATAATTATTTCAAAGCATAGTTATAATTTCAATTACCAGTTATATAGCTAAATAAATTTAATTCGTCATGCTTATACTCTTGTGAGCTGATTTTTATCGGCTCTTTATTGCCCGTATATTTAATTTGTTATATTCGATTGATTACGTCTTATATACGTAAATTAATGAGACATGACGGAGCTATTGGTGACATTTTCATAGAAGTCAACGTGTTAAAATGCGAATACCTTGTTTACAGCTATCGTCATGCAACGGAACAAGAATGATTAGCTTTAACGAAAATAACATTCAATCTTTGAGAATTTTCAACGGATATTTAAAAAAAATGTTGTATGATATTGTGCAGTTGGCAAAAATGTAGACATTGCCCTATTTAGTGTACCTCAAATGTTATTCCGGATGCAAGTACCAACACGAAAACAAAGTAACTCGCGTATCGTTTAGTTACGCTGTGAAAAGGCCACAAACCGACCATACCCAACAGAACGCGAATATTATTGTAATACGACTCTTGAAAGAACTTATCGACATTATCCATTTTCCCTCTCGCCTATCGCTTCGCCGCGGTAAAATTCGTTTGGCTCGAGGTACGGGTCACATCAGTCGTGTATAAAAAATTCTGTTTCAATGTTGATTGCCATATGCCGCGATATACACGCTCATATAGCAAATTAGGATTGGCGCTACGAAACGGAGGAAAAAAATTATTTCGCGATCGATGACGGTAGTTCGTATTTATTGTTAATCCGGACTGACTGTTACGTAATTAGAGCTTCAAAGTTTTCCGATAAAAATTGCTCGGTAGTGGTTTATTTTAGCTGACTTTGTATTATCGGTAGTATAGTGTATTTTAGCTGACTCTGTAGATGTCTCCTTTGGAAAATCGTTTAAGTCGTAAATTGCCGGAAAAATATCGTGCTGTACGAATAATGTGACATCGCTATAGTTTTTTATGCTGTAATAGCATCAAAAGAAATTCCGCAATGACGGCGAAAAGTACTGCAATTGTATTCGATATAGTGTCACTAATAAAGACTTTCAATATTTCTTTCAGTATGATTTCGAGAAAATTATATTTTTTTTGTATGAGGCACGCTAACCCTCGGTATATTATAAAGCTTTGTTGAAACGTTTATATTTTGCAGAGGTTAATTTGATATAATAATTTTGAAACTTGTACAAAATTATTAATTATACACATTATATATGGTATAAATCTATTCTTAATATTAATTTTAATATTGCCTAACTAGAAAGCAACTTAAAATATTTAAATGTTAAGCTGTTGCTAATGTATGTTTTTTTTATTTAAATATATATAAAATTTTCTTGGTACATATTATGCATTCGTAACAATATAGATATTTTCTAATATTGGGTGAGTGCAAAAGTGCATGCGCAGTTTGTGAGTAAAAGTCAGACAGTGATTAGGCAAACAAAGTTCTTTATTCAATCAATGATATATTCTCCATCGTTGTCTATAATCTTTTTCCAACGTTCTGGCAGCATACGGATGCCCCGATCATAAAAACTGCGCGGTTTAGATTCGAAGAACGAAGACACGACGTTTTTTAAGGCATCCA
>NW_014554700.1:8484-23200 GCF_001313825.1 Dinoponera quadriceps | reverse complement strand
CGACAGTACTTGTCCGAATCAATCGTTTAACCAGCGGGGAGAAACTCAAAATAAATTATGTTGCCTTGCAATCCCACCAAACACAGAGCATCACCTTCATCGGGTGTAAACCGGCCTTTGCCATTGCTTCACCATGCTCACCTGCCTGTTTCCATGTGCGTTTGCGCTGAACATTGTTGTACAGGACCCATTTCTCATCGCCCGTCACTAATCGATCCAAAAACGGCTCGTTTTTGAGCCGCCCGAGTAAAAAAACGGCAGCAGAAACTCGCTGGATTTTGTTCTTCTCCGTCATCAAATGGGGCACCCATACATCGAGCTTCAAACCGAAACCGATTTTTTTTGAATGTCGAAAAGCGTTTGATCGGTCAACGTTAAGTGCTGTAACAACTTCCTCTGTTGAAATTCGCGGAGTATTCTGAACTAAAGTTCGCACAACATCGTCATCAATGTCTGAAGGTCGACCGACGAGCGTGGCTCGTCTTCAAGGTTAAACTGTCCGCGGCGAAATTTCGCAAACCATTTTTCCACAGTTCGTTTAGCTGGTGCTTGATCTTGATAAACCTCTTGAATGTTTTTTACGGCTGCTGCAACGTTTATTCCTTTCCGAAACTCGTAAAGCATAACATGCCGTAAATGCACCTTTTCGACACTAATTTTGAAAGTAATCTTTCTCGAAGCAGTTCGTATCTACACAAATTCTTTTGTTTGAAATTAACGCTGAACACGTCACCTTTCCAACGATATGTCTTACGGAGATGGCGGTATTAATGACAAAACTTTACGCCGCTTCTGACGCCATCTATTGCACCTCCGCACGAACTTTTGCACTCACCCAATATATAAGCTAATTATTGTTAAATTATGACTGTTTACGTAATAATTATCCCCCACCCATTTATTACTTCTACAACTTATTACATGGACCGTAGTAACATATAACATGACGATAATCATAGCATTTTCTTTAAAGAAATTGTAAGTTATATTGTAAGTTTCATAAAAAAGGAAATTTATTCACGCACACAAACACAAATGCCTTCATGTGTTAAGCGTTTGCAAAAGTTCGTTACATACGAGGTCTGTTCAAAAAGTATCGCGAATTTTGTGTTTTTTCAAAAATTATTAATTTATTCATGAATATCTATTTTGTCTCCTTCAAAGTAATCCCCATTACATATATACACTTGTCCCAACGTTTTTTCCAATCCTCGAAGCACTTCAAAAAATCATTTTTGTGATTTTGTTCAGCTCCTCCTTCGATGCCGTCTTTATCTCCTCAATCGTAGCGTAGCGTCGTCCTTTCATGTGCCTCTTCAGTTTCGGGAACAAGAAAAAGTCACAGGGGGCCAGGTCTGGGGAATACGGTGGCTGCGGCATCATTAGTGTGTTGTTTTTGGCCAAAAATTCGCGCACAAGCAACGATGTGTGAGCAGGGGCGTTGGTACGAATTTCGCGGCGACCCGTCTCATGCCCAAATCATTAGTAAAAATCGAATGGCACGAGCCAATCGATATGTTTAGGTCCTCAGCAACTTCTCTAACGGTGATTCGACGATTGGCCAATACTATTTTCTTCACTTCATCAATGTTTTCGTCTGTTGTTGACGTGCTCGGGCGTCCGGCACGCTCTTCGTCGTTCACATCTTCTCGGCCCTCTGAGAACATTTTGTACCACCGATAAACGTTGCTTCGGTCCAAGGTAGCTTCACCATATGCCACAGTCAACATTCGGAATGCGTCCGCGCACTTAATTTTGTTTTTTACACAAAATTTCATACAGATTCTTTGATCCATTTTTTGGAATAGGCAAAAATCGAAGACGAGCCAAAACACGTCCAAGCAAAACAGCTCTCAAAGATAAACTGAATATTCAAAATGGCCGAACTTGTCGGCATAAGTGAGGGACATGAGTACCAACATAACGCCACAAAAAAATCGAAAATCGAATATACGTAAACCGCGGAAATTCAAAATTCGCGATACTTTTTGAACAGACCTCGTACTCACAAAATGACATTTGTGATCAATTCAGTACACTTGTAAAATCGTCCGACTACTATTCCTTTACTTGAAAAATCAATAAACAGCCGCAAATTTAATTTGAGCCGAAATCATTAAATTTAACTTCTTTTGATTTGATTTTGTCAATTTTAATTTTACGACTATTTTTATTTTGACTATAATTATTAATTATTATTTTGAATATTATTATTAATTATTAATTATTAATTATTTCTACTATTATTATTAACTTTACGACTATATATTTATTGCTTGTTCGCAAGAATTCTTGACATATGTTTCCCCGTTTCTGGAACCTTACAATTCAATGTCAATCGATTTTCAATAATGCTTTACGCAACGTGACAATTTGAAACCTATTCCGAATGTCATTTATTAATTTACTGTTACATCCTGGAAGAGGATGTACGCAACAAACATCGCATACTCGCGCATTCGCGAGGCCTAAACGTAATGGCAGGTTTGCGGATCAGGTCAAGCTCCAGAGAGGCCTATTTACTCCGATCGCAGAACATACGTTAAGTGGTATTTTATTCAGGTTAAAGAACTTAATCTCTTTACCTGGGATAGGACCATATGAGAGTGTTGAAGGGGAATTCAGATTTAAGTAATTGAAAGAAAATGAATGAATAATTGTATCAATTTGGTTAATTTTAGGGCATTTTAATGAAACAGTTTATTAATTATACTAATAACATAATTTGGTTCTCACATGAATTAAAAATAGTGATAAATTGATGAGAAAATTGTATCATTGTAAATGATACAATATTTAAAAGATGAAACAGTCAGCTAAAATTAAACAATTAGATATATGGGTTAACATTAAACAAACTTTTATAAATCAGCATTATTGGAATAATGCAAATACAAGATGAAGATTAAAATAAGATTAAGTAAATAAATAATCCGTGTAAATTAATATAATACAATCGGATTTAATGTAACAAGAATATTCAACGTATTGGTATGGCGAAAAAAAATTCGTCATATAATACAAGGAATATTATAATTACGCAGTATATGTGTGTGTTTTGAGGTGTGAAATGGGATTGGAGATTGGATTGAAACCATTAAAAGTCATGTTTAAATATGAAATAGAGATTTACAATTTAAGTGAATCAACCGTGGTGAATAGTATGTAGAACAGGGGTTCGTTGATCGTGGTATACCGGATTTTTTGGATCCCGGAATACCGTGAGAAATAGTTCACTTAAGAGATCCCGACTTGCACAGCGCGTTACTCAGTAGCATAAGAAGAAGAAGTGACTAACTGACTGACTGACATTGACTTTGGAGAGATCCCGATTTGGACAGCGAGTTGTTCGGCAGCAGATGGCGAAGTGAAAATGACTGACTGACTGACACTGACTGACTGGCACTGACTGTGAAGTAGCCAGAGAGTAAGGTTTTTATAAGGAAGATTTTGGGGAGTGGCAGATGACGATCGCCAATGAGAGCAGTTTTTGTGGAAAACGGATATGGAATGTTGGGAAATGGAGAGCCTGGAAAACTCCTAACATTGTCAGGATATCATAAACGATCCCAAGATCCTAATCCAATTTAAGAGCCTGAGTCCGGCCGATCACGTGTGAAGGCGGGAAAGGTGATAGACGCGTTGGGAAACGCATGACGCATTTGGCGGCGTATAATCTTATCCTTTTTACAATAGCGCTTACCCGAAGTCCGTCTGCTTCCCAATCATATAAAAAAAAGGAATTCGTAGTTCCCGAGGTACCCAGGACGTAACAGTACATCTTTCATTGTCTTTTAAATGCAATTTTTGAGTATTTAATTCATAAATTCATTTATTTCTACACTGTACTGTACATTTTTAACTACTTATCATGTAACTGCATATTAATTGGAAATAAATTGAGACAATAATTTTATTAAAATTATATAGCTAATCTATTTTTCCGATCCGTAGTAAGAGCATTAATGAAAAGGTAGTTAAATCAGTCGTACGTTGTCGTTATCTCAGTCGTACGTTGTCGTCAAATTTTATTATGTTTGATCTTTATATAAATAGTTATTTTATTATTATTATTTAATTATTATATATGCCATGTTCATATCAGCATATTATAATTATACATAAATTATGTATATGCGCGCGTATATGTTAAGAAAGAAAAAACTGATGCAAAAAATAATAAGCGTCTACTAGCCCCGATGCGCCAATGCTTCCAATTGTCCCAAACCTCGAAATGCTTCTCTGCCGTCTGAAAGGAGAAATAGGAAAGAGAAAATGGAATAACATCTCTGCTGGGCATATGCTGGCTACGCCGTTGCAGCTCACTAGTAGATAAACAAAGACAGGTAGAAAATAACTATTCGTCTTTGTCTAACACAGCACGGAAGAAAACCTAATCGCATTTACCATGCGGTAAGTAAGCTGAGCTAAGTTCTCTTTTTTGCCGCTACACTATGGCTGCGCTGCTGTCAACTTCACTGCGCGGAATTCTAAGCTGCACGACTAGGAACTTTAATATTAGGTGCTTGAATTCATTCTCGCTATATTTTGCTACAAAAGTTCATGCTTATTTCAAAATAATGAAACATTATATCTTATTCAAAATATCGTTCTTCGGAAGCTACGACCGTTTTCCACTTTAGGAAAACACATGGATTCCGCAGTAAAAAAATCCAGATTCTTTTGAGGCGATTCAGTCATCGAGCCATTTTTCGATATCTTCGAAAAACCTGAATTGTTTCTCAGAATGGCTATGCTGCATTGACCGAAACAAATGGTGATTTGAAAAAGCAACGTCTAGTAAATAGGGCGGGTAAGGTAAGACATATCATCCAAATGCCTTCAAGATTTCCTTCACTGCTGTTGCAACATGTGGTCTAACATTGTCACGGAGAAGAAAAATTATGTCATGACTTTTGGCGTGTTGCGGGCGTTTTTCTTTGAGTGTTCGATTCAGATTGAGTAATTGTCGTCGGTATCGTTCAGCATAGATGGTTTAATTCGGTTGCAGCAGCTCATAATACATTACACCGACTTGATCCCAACAAATGCACAGCATGACCTTCTTTCCAAGTATATTCTATTTTGGCGTTGATGTTGATGGTTCGCTAAGACACACCAATGATTTCTTGCGATTAAGATTGTCGTAACGAATCCATGTTTCATTGCCAGTCACAATTCAATGCAAAAATGACTTCCGTTTTTGTCTTTGAAGCAGCATTTTTCAAATGGTTAAACGTTTCGCAATGTCTCTTTCTCTCAAGTCATGTGGAACCCAATTTCCCAGCTTCTGGATTATTCCCATTAAACGTTTGCTAACGGTTGACGCATCGACATTTAGTATTCCCGTAAACACTTTGAGCGACTAATATGAATCTTCTTCCAATAATACCTATAATTTTCCATCTTCAAACTTTTTTGGCTGATCTGGGCGCTCTTTGTCATTCACGTCAAAGTCGTTGTCTTTGAATGATCTGAAACAATCTCTGCAAGTTGTTTCAGAGCATGCTTCCTATAAACCTCCACTAGCAGACGATGACTTTCAGCAGAAGATTTCTTGAGATGAAAGCAAAAAAATAATGCTTACCGCAAATATCCTTTACTTGGTACAAGACCCGACATCTTTAATTCAATAAAAAATTGTATTCTTTGCATTACGATCTAATGCCACATACCGATTACTGATTACATATTCATTACACGCGCCTACAAAATTAAGAGTTCTAAAAGATACCAGAAGAAGAGTAATAACATACAACGTAATTTTGGTCGGTAAATCCGAATCTGTTTGCGAAAAATGATCATCACGTCAGGTATATGAGATTAATGGGGTAATATGGGCAAATAACAATGATTTTCGCCATTGTCAAAACGTTGATTGACCGAATTATGTTTTTAACATTCTCTCAGCGACATCTTAAAGAGCTATCTTTTGTCTTAAAATTGCGATTTATTTTATTCCTATACGTTTTTTTTCGCCGAGTTATGAAAGTTTGAATATAACATGTCTGAAGGTAACGCTTTGAAAATGACAAAAATCACTATTTTCGGTCCATATTACCACATTTATCTCAAAAACGCAATGTGTGGACATTTTTCGTTGACGGATTCGGACTCAGGAACCAAAATTACATAGAAAGCCACTACTCTGCTTCTTGTATTTGAATCTTTTAGGTCTGTGTTATTAAAGCCTATTGACAGTACTTTTATATATTAGGTTGAGGAAAAAGAAATACATTATTTTTTCGGTAGATGGCTGTAGTGATCGATATCTCGTAAAGTATCGATCAAACAATTTCAGATTTATGCTCGTTGGAAAGGTGACATTTCGCACTAAAAAAATTCTTTTGTTGTTTTTTGTTTGGTCCATTCAGTTGTGAGTTACAGGGTATTAAAAATGGAAGTCAACGAAGGGAAAATTTGGTACATTTTACAGTTTTTCTTTGATAAAGGCGAAAATGCAAGCCAGGCGGCTGTAATTGTGAATAGTGTTTATGGTGTCGATACTGTAACAGCCAATTACGTGCAATTTTGGTTTCGTCGATTCCGTTCAGGTATTTTTGATGTTAAAGATGCACAGGTAGGCCCGTCGTCGAAAATGTCGATAAAATCACAGAAATAATCGACCGGCATGTTAGCAGTCGTAGCATCGCCTAGGAGCTAAAGATCGACCATAAAACAGTTTTAAACCATTTGCACAAAGCTGGATTCAAAAAGAAGCTCGATGTTTGGGTGCCACACCAATTAACACAAAGAAACATGATGGATCGAATTTCCATCTGCGAAGTCTTGGCCAAACGGAATGAAATCGATTCATTTCTTAAACGGATGATGACTGGGGATGAGAAATGGGTCGACAACATTGTGCGAAAACGATCGTGGTCAAAGCGCGGTGAAGCAGCTCAAACGGTGGCCAAACCAACGGCCAGGAAGGTTCTGTTGTGCATTTGGTGGGACTGGAAAGGAATCATTTATTACGAGTTGCTTTCATATGGCCAAACACTAAATTCGGATCTCTACTGTCAACAACTGGACCGTTTGAAGCTAGCGATTGACCAGAAACGGCCAGAATTGGCCAACAGGAGAGGTGTTGTGTTCCATCAGGACAGGCCACACATGTCTATAGTGACTCGCCAGAAACTCCGGGAGCTTGGTTGGGAAGTTTTGATGCATCCACCATATAGTCCGGCACCAAGCGATTACTATGTTTCTCTTGCATTGCAAAACTTCCTTAGTGATAAGAAATTGGCATCAAGAGAAGATTGTGAAAATCGATTACTTGAGTTTTTCGCCAATAGGGACCAAAATTTCAATGAGAGAGAAATTATGAAGCTACCTTTAAAATGGCAACAAATTATAAAACAAAACGGTGCATATTTGACCCAAATCGGACAATCCGAAACATGTTAAATAAAGTCTTGAAGTTCACGTAAAAATAATGGATTTTTTTTTCCCCAACCTAATATATCATCAATCACTTTCGGCCATGTTCAAATTGCACATTTACTGATCTCTATTAGTCAACAGGGAGAATTATTTCAAATACCTAATAGTTTCACCGCTATTTGTGCTTATAATTTTCTTATCACCGAGAATGTTCCTTACTTATTTAAGCGAGTGGCAATGGTCTATGAATATTTTAATTTAAATATGAATATGTATATTTTATTATAAAATATTTTTTACACGTTACAGGATTAATAAAATATGATTTCTATTGCGAAATTACGTATTGAAAATTAGCTCTCAAAGCTGTGCAAATGGCAAAATTGCTTGCGACTCCATCGAATGTTATAGAGAATACTTTACAATTATTATTATGTGATAAGTGTAATGCCTGCGTTAACAAATTTGCGCGTACCAAACCATTTAAGGACTGAGTTAAAAGTACTCAATTGGAATCTTTCAACGGTCATTTAATGAAACGGTCATAAATTCCAATGTACTTTTGCTGTAGTTGGAGAAACATTGTCATTTACATATTCAGTTTTCTGTACAGTTCCATAATTTAGATCTCTCCATGCAATTCACATTGATTAAAAATAAATTGTTCCCTAATGGCCATATCATCTAACCGAATTAACTATAACGGGTTTCGACGACTCTTGAGCACACAGAGCAATGGCACGTAACGTCTCTTTTATAAAGCTTGGCGATCCATTGGCTGTTTGATACCAGATTTTTATTGTAGATGGCAGAAGATTCTGGGGGCAGGCAGAAGATTCTGCCATGTTTGTTGTATATAATTCTAGGCATTAGGCGAATAAAAATGTGATGTTAGTGCAAAACTTTTCAACTTTGTATAAGACTTTCCATTGCTTTTCAATGTTCGTTGAAGAATCACCTTCGCATTGTCAGGCAATATATTTGAGACATAGAAATCATACAATGTCTTCATGAATATATGAACGTAATAAATATGGGTATGTACGAGGGTGGATCAAATATAAACGAGCCTTTCGCAAAAAAACCATATATTTCTCAAAATCAATTCTAATATACATTTTTCTTATTTTTCTACATAGTCCCCCATCTTATCTATATATTTCCTCCAACGATCTGGTAATTTTTTAATCCCGATATCATAAAAAATTCGCGGACGTATATCAAACCAATTGCACACGAACTGCTGCACCTCCTCGTTCGTTATAAAGCGCTGTCCACCAAGGGCACCATTGAGTGACCCAAATATATGGAAGTCGCATGGTGACTGATCTGGACTGTAGGGTGGATGTTCTAGGACAGCCCAGTGCATATCGGCCAATTTTTGTTGTGTTACTGCTGCGGTGTAAGGTCTGGCGTTGTCATGGAGAAGCAACACACTTCTACACGGAATGCCGCGCCTTTTTGACAGATAGGCAGTTCTAACTCGGCTAAGAAGATCACAATAATAGGCAGCATTAATGGTTCGACGTTCTTGAAGAAAATCGACCAGCAGAACGCCTGCCGAACCGTCTCGGTGTTCCGCGCTGTGATGCTGGTGCGGGGACGGGGCGGGTGGGCAATATTTTCAACACGCTGCCGTCCATTCTTAAATTTGTTACACCACTGCTTCACCCGAGTCCATGAAAGGGTTCTTTCCCGAACTGTGGGAGTAAACGGCGCCGAATTTCAGCAGCATTTACATTTTCGTTGACGAGAAACTTAATAATATGTTGTGCAATTGCGGGGTATACCTCTTTCTCGCTCATCGTGATTGCTGCTGAGAGTAAGAAGCACATGGCGCGCCAACATTATTACTGCCTTCCACATGAGCCCCCTCTACTGTTTAAAACGTTGCAGACCCCACACGCCAACGAGCGCGCAATTTAAAAAGGCTCATTTAAATTTGATCCACCCTCGTAAATGGTAGAAAGGCAAAATGATGGGAATAAGAAATGTTGAAAGATTGATATTAACCCTTTTAGTGCCGGGCGAAAAAGAGGTGCTTATGCGAAGATAACCGGCCGATTTTACTAGGATTTGGTAAAAGGCTCATAAAAACCAAACGAAAAGCAATATTTAAAAATTATTTATTTTAATTCTCTCGTAATGAAATTAGACTATTTATAACGTATTTTAAATTTATTTTGATAGAGATCTCTCGCAATGCGAATAGTAAAGCGCTACAAGGTGCGGGCCGATATATCGGCTCTGGCACTTCTCGCCGGTGTAGCAGGAGCCGATATATCGGCTCCCGGCACTAAAAGGGTTAAATTTAAATAATGAAAACAACGAAATTTCTTCAGTACTTTCATAACTCCGACTTCTATATTGTAATATGCTACAACATTATTAAATTGTTTATTTTTTTACGTTGCAATTGTTAGGCATAAGAGGATCTGAAACAGTTGATGTCGTTTGAAACATTATTTTATCGTCAGAACAGCATTTTTAATAACTCTTACAAATAATAAATAAAAAGCAATGTTTTTCATTACGTAATGTATGTTAATGACTATGTGTCGGGACAAAGATTAATTTTACAGTACATACACTATGTATTATTTTCAACACTTTATGCAATTAAGAATTTTTGTTTCTTCCAGTCGACTGAGCGTACTGATACAAGAAGAAAAGAGGTTACTGGCAAAAATCATTAAATGAAATGTTTAACAACACAATTAATGTTGATGAAGTTGTATTTTGAAAAAAATAATGATTCATTTTACTTTTTTGAATTTCATTAATATTCGTTTGACATAACGTCGGAATAAACAAAAATTACTTGTACAGAATATATAACGCATTAAATTATGTAAAGAACAAAGATATCGGATCATCTATAGACCGTTGTTAACTTTTTAACTCCAAGATTATGTGTTTCGAAAATATGTTAATAACAGTTAATAACTTAAAAAATAATAACATGATAAATGTTACTAACATAATTTCCTGCTGTAATTTTCAGTTATTGTTTCTATCTACAATACAGGAATATTAAAAGAACGTTTGTATGATGTACAACTTGATCAACATTAAATGTATTGCTTAACATTGTATAATTTTTATCTTTATCCTCATTTGACTACGTTGCGATGATAAACTTCTTTACCAGGTGTAGAAGTATGAAACCGGAATTTCCCTATAGATGATGCTAGCCATCAGTTTATGGACCGTAAGACCACTTCTGCAGCGTCATCATCTCCCTCTGATAGCTGACAAAGATTTTCAACATACAACAACCCAAGTTCCATACACCGGTATATTTTTCTATAACCTTAAACATGTCGAGTTTTGTGCCTACGAACTACGATTTGCGGACAGCATTGGTTTTTTGTTATCATTTGAAGAAAACTGCTGCGCATCGAATCCTTGTCGAAGCTTACGGTGAACATGCTCTTGGTAAAACACAGTGTTTCGAGTGGTTCAAAAAATTCAAAAGTGGTGATTTTGACGTGAGAAACGAAGAGCGTGGGAAACCAGTGAAAAAGCTCGCAGACAACGAATTGCAAGCCTTATTGGATGAAGATGATACTCAAACTTAACAAGAACTCGCGGATGAATTGAATGTGAGGCAGAAAGCTGTCTCAATTAGTTTGAAAGCCATGGGAAAGATTCAGAAAGTGGGAAAATGGGTTCCGNAAAGAAGACAATGCTCTGTGTTTGATGGGATCAGAAGGGTGTAATCTATTATGAGCTGCTAAAACCTGGTGAAACTGTTAACACTGATCGCTACCAACAGCAAATGACCGATTTAAATCGAGCATTGCGTGAAAAACGACCGGAATATGAAAAAAGGCAACACAAAGTCATTTTGCTCCATGATAATGTCCCATCACACACAGCAAAACGGGTCAGGGAAACGATCGAGGCGTTCAGTTGGGAAATATTAACGCATGGGCTTATTCTCCAGACTTGGCTCCGTCCGATTATCATCTATTCGCATCAATGGGACACGCTCTCGCTGAACAACGCTTCAATTCGTACGAAAATGGCTCGATAGCTGGTTCGCTTCAAAAGAAGAAATGTTTTTTTGGCGTGGCATTCATAAACTGCCGGAGAGGTGGGAAAAATGTATAAATAGCAATGGACATTATTTTGAATAAAATATTTTTTATCATTTTCAAACAACAGACGTGTAATTTTTACAAAAAAATTCCGGTTTCATACTTCTACACCTGGTATTTCTTATATTTTGATGATATATGCTCTTAAAGAAAAAAACCGATTTTTTCTAAAAAGTGTTTTACCCTTTAAAAGTCAGCTGCGCACTTATAAAAAAATATGCGTATCTTCTTTTGATCTTATTACAATATATTTCAAGCTCATCTCAATCAAAAGGAAACAGAATTGACATTCCTTGTAAATCCAAATTATTATCAATCCAATAACGTCACTATCGAATACATTAACTGTATCGACTCGTAGTCTTTGTTGTGTCTTCCAATACTGTAAACTGATGACTAAATAAATTCTGCATTTTTTTGTGAATATCTTCAAACCATTAACAACTTCCGTAAATTCCACTGTATTCTCTAAAAGATATTAGAAATATCGTATTATACAGAAAGGAAAGGACCGATTTTGACCTTGCAAATCACAAAATTAACAACTAACTGAAAAAACAATGAATCCACAATTTTATATGTAAAAAATAAAATGTCAGTTTTCAATTTACTATCGCGGGCAAATGTTTTAAAATTGTCACCAACAAGATGTTCAGGGACAAGTCCCTGAAATCGTACAACCCTATAATAGCGATCACAGAATCCATACGTATGAGAAGAGATAACATGAATAATGATTCTAGGATATCAATCTGTCGGACAATTAGAGATGTCTTAATTCATTTTACTTACAATCTAGATATTACTGATTTAAGATAAGTATTTATAAAAGTATTGAGCAATCGAATATACTAACAGTATCGCTTCATATTGTCTAGGAATTCTATAGGCAATAATTGAGTAAGTTCTGTTGTTCTTTGACCTTTCCGTAATTATCCAATCACCAAAAAGTCCGATGAAATGATGGAGAAAGTTGAACGTGATAAGTATGTGAGCAATGTGGAAATTGCTAGGGAACTAGGCATCGATCACAAAACAGTTTTGAAACATTTACACAAAGCTGGATACAGAAAAAACTCAATCTTTGGGTTCCTCACGAGATGAGTGTTAAGAACATGATGAATTAACATTTGCAATATGTTACTGAAACAGAATGAAATTGAGACATTTCTAAAGAGAATGATAACTGATGATGAAAAATGGTTTACGTATAACAATCGAATTCAAAATAGATCGTGAACAGAGGAAGAAGAGAAGGCGGAAGCAATCGCAAAACCTAGATTGACGATAAAGAAGGTGATGTTGTTTTTATGGTGGGATTGGAAGGTAATCCTTCACTATGAGCTGTTACTGCCCGGTCGAATAATTAATTCCGAACTCTACTGTGAACAACTGGAGAGACTATAAGAAGCAATTGAGAGAAAACGGCCAGAATTGATCAATTGAAGGGATGCCATCTTCCATCCTGACAACGCTCGACCACACACATCTTTGATGACTTGACAAAATTGCGAAAGCTTGGCTAGGAAGTTTTGATGCATACACCTTATAGTCCTGATATAGACCGTACAGCACTTTCAGACTATCATTTGTTTAGGTCTCTGCAGAACTTTCTTAATTGTATAAAGCGGACTTCAAAAGAGGCCTGTGAAAATCACATAAAGCAGTTCTTCTACCAGAAACCACAGAAGCGATGGGATTATGGCTCTTCCCTTAAAATGGCAAAATATTATCAAAAATAATGGAGCATATTTGGTTTGAATAAATTAAGTTTAATACTCTAAGAAAAACACTTAAATTTTAATATAAAAGCGCCACAAACTTTTCCTTCACTCAATACATATATAATTCCGACCATTAGAGCAAGTGCGTAGTATTAAGCCATTAAGTATGAAATATCCGATTACCTAATGTACCAAGTTTGATACCTGATATCTCTGATATTTTTTATATATATCTTATCACTGCAACCCTGTCGTCCGCATCGGTAGCGGGACTTTTTCGCTTCCGCCTTCGCGCGGCAGCGGACTCGGCTAGCTCAGTTTTCAATGTTCTAATAGCGAGTCGAATCCCTCGCTGTTCCGCGTGGTAGAGCATCGTGGTTTTTACACGTTCTTCCTCGGTTCCGCGGAAACGTCGGAGAGGAGCCGGGAGAGATAATAAATTAAAGACCGGTTTAACATTTAAATAAAAATACTTTAATTCAATTCAATTCCAATGGCAGGCAACTAATTAATTCTATAGATAATAAAATGTAAACGAATGTGACATAGAAATAACAGCTCATTAATTAGCCTGTGTCCTTCATGTATAGGCAACTAAATTCAGTACCACGGGAGATTCCGTAACACGATCAAAAGAAATTCCGATCTAGCTCGTTTGCCAGAAGCAGTTTCCACAAACAACATACGAGCTCATGATACGGCTCAATATACAATGTACAATACAATATCGACAACACTTTACCGAAAACTGTGCGACCGGCGATTAGAGAAGGCAACCGAGTCCCGCGTTCGAGTCTCCGGGATCCCTACATTCGAGACTCTCTCGAGCCCTTGTCGCCCTGCGACGTGGACTCCAAATCTCGTAAGTCCATGCGACCCAACTTTTAGGGCGCCACAGACTTCGAACGAGTTTCAAGTTCCCGATCCTCTTATCGCGCCTATGCCGCCGAAAAACGACGGCAACTAACTCAGAATTACAACGCAACTCTAATACTTTTCCTAACTGCGACTGTACAAAAGTTCGCTTACTCACCCACTCGCCACCAGAAGCTCGCCTCTCCTCCTTCGAATCTCGTCCCTCTGGTCCGGCAGCTTCTCTCTCTCGCTATCGCGCTGGGACGTCTAGTTTACTAACCGTAGGGCCGCACAATGACGAGCAGGGCTACTACATATTATTATCGTAAACCTTTAAAAAAAAAAATACATATACAAGGTGGGCCATTTTAATCGACCCAGTCGAATATTTCGAAAACCAAGCCCAGGAGAGAAAAATTTTTCAGACAAAAGTTGTTTGGTTTCAAGGGGACCATAAAACGATACCATTGGTTTGACCTTGAAGAATTATTTGAAAGTCACATGAAGGTCACCTCAATTTTTTTAAATGGCATTCTCTATTTTTTATTACATATTCTTGTAGCTGACCTCGAGAGCTTTCCAAAACACTATAATAAAATGTTTCTTCATTGAGTACTTTTCGAGTTATAAAGCTCCAAAGTTGCAATA
>NW_014554700.1:0-7909 GCF_001313825.1 Dinoponera quadriceps | reverse complement strand
GCCTCTGTCTCGGCGATGACTTCCTCGTTTGAGCTAAATTTTTTTCCCGCGAGCCATTTCATGTTAGGGAACAAGAAAAAGTCGCTGGGAGCCAGATCGGGTGAATACGGGGGGTGCGGCAACAATTCATAACGCAATTCGCTTTTGCTTCGAAGTTAACTGCCGCATCCGCTTGTTGTCCACCGTGAGCAATCGCGACACCCATCGGGCCGACAATTTTTTCATCGCCAACTTATCATGTAAAATATTAATTGCCGTTCCGGTCGACACACCTACGGCCTTTGCTACTTCGCGCACTTTCGTTCGTCGATCAGCGAGAATCATGTCGTGGACTTTTTGAATGATTTCCTCGGTAACCACGTCTGCCGGGCGTCCTGGTCGCTCCTCATCAAAAACGGATGTTCGCCTACGTTTAAATTCGTTGAACCAATATCTAACTGTGGTCATAGATGGCGAAGTGTCCCCATAAACAGCATCCAACTTTGCTTTTATCTCCTCGCATTTTTTCCCATCCAAAATCAAAAAGCGAATTACCGAACGATACTGCTTTTTTTCCATCTTAGCGAAAATCACGAAACACGTCTTACTCGAATGGCTGCCAAATCCAAACTAACCTATCAATCAGTCTGCAATTTGTTTTGTCGTCGTTTGATAGATGACAGCACGCGATGATAATACCATCTTCCCTCAGGAACGCCCTCTGTCGTCTAACACGGGTACTTATTGAACCGCCCTCGTATATCATATTATTCTACTATATAACTAAAATATAAATATTAAACATACATTAACATAAAATTGTATTCTCGTTTTTACGTTCAGAAAACGCGGAATTTATTCGGCAATCTCGTTCTTTTGACTATTGCACGCTGAAACGCAATTTTCTCTCACACAATGGTTTCGTGGACAATTTTACGTGTAACTACAGTAATTCCGTGAAATAATTTCAAGTTGCGGAGTGAATCTGCTTTCGTTCACTGTCCTAACTGCAGAAAAGCGTTCTTCGTCCGCAGATTGATTTCATCGACGTTATTGCGTAGAAATACCGTAATTGCATTAAAATTTTCATTCAGAAAGGTGAAATTGCTTGCATTTACGGCTTTACGTTCAGAAACGCAAGATTCTTCCATAAAACACGATAGTCTTTCACAGATTTTTTCAAGTTTAATGTGCCACAAAAATAATAATAATTAATGTTTTTAAAATTTTCCATTGTCTGTTTCCAATAAAAACAATCTTCTTTCGAAAAATCATCGGTTCAAGCAAATCGGTTAAATAATCCCTAAGAAACTTTGCACGCAGTGCCGAAAGAATTAATTTCGAGAAAAACGCGTTTAAAACTTTGTAAAACAATAACAAGCAATGAGCAAATAGTTGTCAACTTACGGCTAGTCTGCTATTCCGGAGCCATACATTAAATGCTCTGCTTCCTCGAAGAATTCTTATTTGTGCTGCTCTGAGTTGTTTGGCCATTCTACATTCTTTCGATGAAAGTGACACTCGGACGTTCACCACACCGTAGCGTCGTCTATCGTGGTTTTCCGCGAACTTTTAACTTTGGAGGCTTACAACGATATTAAGGACGTCCAATTTTAAAATTAAGCTGTATCCTTCGTGGAATACTGCAGCCGCCATATAAGCTGCTAATTCTACGATTTTTGAACAGTTGTGTATGTGTTTTGAAGCCAACATTTAATGGTGGGCGTTGAAGTTCTCATTGTTATTTTAAGTGTTACCTCCAAGACCTTTTTAACAAATTGTCGTTTGAGAGGTCTTCATAAATAGAACGAATTACTTTTTGAATTACAGAGTTCAGCAAAGGATCATGATACGTTTGAAGTGTTCCAGTTGTCCCGTTATTAATGCACACTGCCACTTGCATTAATTCTCGGCTCCTTCAGAACAGTTCTGATGTAGATTTTCGTCCGTGGAAATTTTATGCAACAATATTGTCTATATAGCACTCTTCATATTTTCTACAGAATCAGAATGCCGTCTTATTACTTAACCGTAGTATTAGGTAAATCGGAAAGTTCTGTCCACCTAGCGGCGAGTAGCTATAACCAGAACTGTCGATAATGTCTAAACCAAGCTTAATTTTCTAGTTTTACCAATCTGTCAATAAAATGCAGTATATAAAGGTATACGTTCGCATTAATAACATTATTTCTTACTGCATCGAAAATACTGCATCGAAATGACGAAATTTGAGCCAAATAAGCGTCATTTGCGCGAAGTGTTAATCTTTTGCTTCAAATGGAAGAAAACTGCATCTGAAACTCATCGAATGCTTGTAGAAGTTTATGGTGATAGTGCTTCTTTTGATGAAACACAGAGAACAGTTTCGACGCTTTAAAAGTGATGATTTTGATGTGGAGGACATACTACATGGGCTGAAAAGTCCCGGGATTTTTCAGTAGGTGGCGCTACTAGAAAATGATCATAATTTATTTCGAGAGGTTCATCTGTCACTAGTTTATGTGTGAAATTTCATGACATTTCGTTCATTCGTTTACAAGTTACAGTCGTTTAAGTGTCGCTACTTTCGCCTTTGTAAAAAAAATGGAAAAACAGGAATATCGCATATTGATCAAACATTGTTTTTTGATGGGAAAAACTCCTGAACATTCAATGAAATGGTTGAAGAAAAATGTTATCCCACATCTGCTCCTTCGAGAACAACAGTTTATCGATGGTTTAGTGAATTTAAAATGGGTCGTACAAGCACCGAAGACGCACCTCGCTCTGGAAGACCAAAAGAGGCTACGAATGCGTAAATCGTAAAGCAAGTGCATCGAATCATTTTGAGTGATCGTAAAGTGAAGTTGCGCGAATTAGCTGAAGCCGTTGGTATCTCAAAAGAATGGGTAGGATACATTTTGCACGATGTTTTGGATATGAAAAAGCTATCTGCGCGATGGGTGCCGCGTTTACTGACCGTCGACCAAAAACAGCAGCGTGTTGATGATTCAACGGCCAGTTTGGTGTTGTTGCAGCGTAATCGAGCGGACTTTTTTCGACGTTTTGTGACGATGGATGAAACATGGATCCATTACCATACACCTGAGTCCAATAGGCAGTCTGCAAAGTGGCTGAAAAGCCACGAAAGCCGACCAAAGCGGCCAAAAGACCAACGCTCGGCCGGGAAGGTTTTGGCCTCCGTTTTTTGGGATGCGCATGGCATAATCTTCATGGATTACCTGCAGAAGGGAAGAACAGTTACGAGAGAGTATTATGTAGCGTTATTGGACAAACTGAACGACGGAATATAGAAAAAACAGCCCCATATGGCGAAGAAAACAGTTCTGTACCATCACGATAACGGACCATCACACATGTCCTTGAAAGCGATAGCCAAATTGGACCAATTACGATTCAAATTGGTTGCTCACCCGCCGTATTCTCCAGATTTGGCCCCCAGCGACTATTATCTGTTCCCAAACCTCAAGCGGTGGCTCCAGGGAAAGAGATTCACATCGAATGAGGAAGTCATGGCGGAAACCGAGGCGTATTTCGAAGGCTTGGACATTTCGTACTACAGAAAGGGCATCGAAATGTTGGAAAATCGCTATACCAAGTGTATCGCACTCGAAGGCAACTATATTGAGGAATAAATATAACTTTGCCCAAAAACACTTGTTTTCATTAAAAATCCCGGGACTTTTCAGCCCATGTAGTAGAGCGTTCTAGACGGCCAAGAATATTCGAAGACGAAGAATTGCAAACATTGGTGGATGAAAACTCATGTCAAACGCAAAAACAACTTGCAGAAGCATTAAATTGTACTCAATCTGATATTTTCGATTATCGTTTGAAAGCTTTGAGAAAAGTCTACATGGAAGGAAAATGGGTCTTATATGAACTGAAGCCATAAGACACTGAAAGATAAAAAGCCATCTGCAAAATTCTACTTGACAACACAGAAAGGGGTTTTTGCAAATAACGACGAATGGCCTCGCTTCTTTCATGATCTGTCACCGGAAAAACTCAGATGGTGCATTTTCCGCTGCAGTGTTTTTTCGATTTCTTCCTTATATGTTTTCGATTGGACCAATTTTAAAAAAGTTTTCGTAACGACATGTATGTTGTTCAGGATAACATACTAGGTGAAGTTACAAAATCCTTGAGACATATCCATCAATTAGCAAAATATATTTATGCCATGTATGCCCGCTCCTAAAAGGCGCATTATAAAAACGAAATGATGATTTATTTCGTTTTTATAATGCGCCTTTTAGGAGCGGGCATACATGGCATTTCGTACGATTTATTTATAAACGAGCATGATTCGGTACGTCGCGAATCTCGGCATTCACATTTTATAACATGTTCGAATCCGAGGTCACGTTCGGCCGTGCACTTAAATTTTACATCACGTTTGTATTCTTTTCTGCAACGTAGCAATTAAAAATGAAAACACCGAAAAAAGTGTGTGAGCACATAACTATGAGTTGGATCGAAAGTTATATCATTTTAGTCAACGCCAGCCAATTTTTCCGCGGACGAACTCGTGAATAACGTTCCTGGTCGATCTCCTCGGGTGACGTTTGCGTTTATGCCGTCTAATTGCGGGACGCTCACTGCTACTACGTATAATTTTTCGAACAAACTTCGGCATTTTCAAAAACGTTTTATTCGCATATGTCGACAAATTGATAATAGAACGCTTATAAACAACCGCTTACTGACAATTCAGAAGACAGGTTCTAAATTTTTAAGAGCAATAGACAACTCACTGTTTGACGTTAAATTAATGCAGAAGCAAAACAGAATGCAAAGAATGTATCGGCCTACATAGTATCTTTGCCGATGACAACTTGCACGGACTTGATATATTTAAATTTTCTAAACATTTGAGCGCGCTGAGCGAGCGCGCTGCATCGAATGCTTCGCGTTCTCCGATCATATCTTTCGTCTATAATTCCAGGAAAACATTGAATTTTGACAAATGATTTAAGAAAGATAACAAATGATTTAGACAAATGATTTTTGCAGTCAGAGCTGTACAGCGAAGATGGAATTCTTACTTATAACCTCTGTTTCTGTCTCTCTTTTTCTTTCGTCGTCATGATGGTCAGCATTTTCGGTGAGAACACCAACAGATTTAACGTTCCACGGTGTTCTCAGGTTTGTTGAGATCTAGTGAGAAACGGATCATGCATATCCGTTCCTACGGAGCGAAAAATTTTAGTTTATCTAAGTCGCATATATCTGAAAATCTTATAACATAAACATATCTCATACATCAAGTACGAGTGTGAATCAAATATAAACAGGAATTTTTTTTTTGTTTAATTGAAGCATCATAAAATAACTAACATTCATAACTATTTTTCTACATAATCTCCGGACTTCAAAACATATTTTTCCCAACGGGTAACCAGTTTTTTAATTGCGCTATCATAAAATGAAGGCGGCTGTGACAGCAGCCAATCGCTCACGAAGGATTCGACAGAAGCATCGTTGTCAAATCTTTGTCCTCCAAGTGCTTCTTTCAGTGGTCCAAACAAATGATAATCGCAGGGCGATAAGTCCGGACTATAGAGAGGGTGTTCCAGTGTATTCCAGACCAGTTCTTCAATTTTCTGACGAGTTAAGGCAGCTGTATGGGGCCAGGCATTGTCGTGAAACATAATAACGTCTCGAATTGGAAATCAGCTTCTTTTCCGACGATATTCGCGTTTTGCTTCGTCCAAAAGTTGGCAGTAGTATGCGGTGTTCACAGTACGACGTTCGTAAAGAAAGTCGACGTGCAAAATACCTTTAAAGTAAAAAAAATACAGTTGCAAGGACTTTTCCAGCTGAGAACCGAGTTTTGGTTTTGACGGGTGCAGATTCATTTTTCTTTCACCATTCCATACTAGCTTCTTTGGATTCTGGGGTGTAATGATGCACCCAAATTTCGTCGCAAGTCACAATTCGGTGCAAGAAAGCTTTCCCTTCGGCCTGATAGCGTGTCAATAGCCGTTCGCATACCTCCAAACGGTGCCGTTTCTGATTTCCGGTGAGAAGACGAGGGACCCATCTGGCGGACACTTTTCGAAACCCAAGGTCGTCAGTAATGATTTCCTGAGCACTGCCGAAGCTTATTCAGACCTCAGAAATAATTTCAGCGACCGTTAATCGACGTTAATCATTCTCGATAAGGCTGCCACCCAGGTGAATATTCTCCTCTATCACGCTGGTCCTCGGGTGACGTTGGTGCTTCTCATTTTCAACAGTTTCTCGTCCTTCTAAAAATTGGTTGTGCTACTCGTACACTTGAGTCTTCTTAAACCTATTCTCCTCGAACTGTGCTTCAGGCCTTCTCAACATGTCCGACGGTTTTACGCCTTCTGCAGTGAGAAATTTAATAATAATTCGTTGTGCAACGAACGAGGGCACCTCCCGCTCTGACATTGTGATACTGATTAACGGAGTGCTAATGAGAGGTCGCGTAAGGGGGAATTTCCTTCAGGCATCCCCACCTATAACGCTCAGAAGCCTGGCCTCTCTCCGTTCGCTTCACTGCGAGTATAAAAATAATTCCGGTTTATATTTGATTCACCCTTGTATGATCGGTGGGACAATAAGTTCAGGATGCGCGGAGTTATTAAATCGATTTCAAATTTTAATACAGTAGCAAAAATGAGAAGAGTTATGAGGTTTATATAGATATTAGGGTATATATAGATATAAAGATGGTAAAGTGACGCGGGCACTAGTCTTTTGCGCAAGGTATCACAGTGCACATCTCAGGTTTACCTTGTAGATTACGGTAACATAAACCCCGAACGTAAGCAAATCTCTGCGATATTGTCAATTTAGATGGGTGTGTGTGTGTGTGTGTGTGTGTGTGTGTGTGTGTGTGTGTGTGAGACAACGACTCGCTAGCTGCAGGCTTATGTTTTGCGACGGTATCGCAGACCGTAGTGTTATTGCGCGCGGTGTCAGGCGCTGCGACCAGCTACCTGCAGCGCTAAGTATACGCATGCTGATAAGGCACGGAGCCTTCAAGACATCTGAAGAAATTCCTATTTATTTATAATGTGGAGATCGGTATTCCTGCTAATTGACGATGGTGATTGCCGAAACTAATTTAATTTAAATTAATAAGCTCAAAAAAAGGTTAATAAAAACTGTGAATCATTTTAATGAAACAAAATATCGTTAGCTTCTAACAGGTTGGACTAATCTACTAACCGGCCGAACTACAAGGTTTATGGTGAGTTTAATTTTTAGAAGATAATTATTTGGGACGCAAGAATGCACTATAACGTTTCCACAAATATGTAGGTTAACAAACGGTCGGGACTACAGATTAACATTATAATTGATTTTAGACACAGAAATGGGACTGGTACAATGTCAACAGGTAACTACCGAGGCGGAAAAAGAGCATAGGGGAAGGAGAGCAAAAAGGAAAAGCAAAAGAAAAAAGGAAGATGGGAGGTTCCGTAATACCTCGGGACATAACAGTACGTAGGAAACATCATAAAAAGATATATTTGTAAAGATCGTATTGAATCGATACCTCAGAAAAGACATCCAAAATTATTTAATTCACGAGATAAGCGGAAAATTATTAGAAAAATATTACAAAATCCTAGTTTAAGTGCATCAAAATTGAAATGGCAGAATTACCAGTAAAAAGCCATTTAGAAATGAGGTAAATCGGAAGAAAAGATTAATTTTCGCTAAAGAGTTTATTTCTAAACAGCAAGAATGGTGGAATGTGTAATATTCGCTGATGAGAGCAAATTTAAGATTTTTGAATCTGGTGGATTGAAAATGGTATTGCGTAAACCAAGCGAGGAACTTAAAATAAAAAAATTTTAGACCAACTTTGAAATGCGATAGCAGGAGTTTAACGGTGTGGGGTTGTATTGGGTTGGCAAATAAGTTCGTTCGGTTTTTTAATCGGAGTAGG
>NW_014554699.1:377876-382041 GCF_001313825.1 Dinoponera quadriceps | reverse complement strand
AGAATGGCGACAAATTTCAAAGAAGTCGCATAAAATTAGAACTAAAATTTGTAACAAAAAATGTTCTTAGAATCTGGCCATAACAGATGTCACTGGATGCTTTTGTGTGCGCTCGCGCGCGCGGTGTGTGTATGTGTGTGTGTGTGTGCATCCCATATTTCGCACAAAATCTCTTTAGGTAATTTAGAAGTAAGCATGAAGATTTGAGACTATATTAATGAAAATTTAAATTTTAACGCTTTTAATGTGATTAATTACGAATATTTTTTACAGAAAAAGGAATATATGTCGTTGGATTCAGCTATCCTGTAGTACCAAAGGATAAAGCAAGAGTACGTGTTCAAATAAGTGCATCGCATTCAACAGAAGATATCGATTATGTCGTAAATGCCTTTATACAAGTTGGAAAAGAGCTGGCGATAATTCAATAAATATTTTTCCTATGTTACTATGATACAAACGTAGAATAAATTCTGTTAGCTTGTCACTAATTTTTATAGGTTTTTATGTAGTAAATTTAAGAAAGAAACAAGTTCATTCATGTCCATGTACGAAAGTTTTGTTTATTATACTCTGATGTATGAGAAAACAACATAAATAATTATTCTCCTTAGTAAAGTAGCTGCCTAAATTATGGATCACTTAAAGTTAAAACAACTTTCACTCATTTACAAAAATTCGATGGACGAATGTCAATCGAAAGTAGGAATATTAGTGTCAACAATAAACTTTATAGCTTTTAAACGGAATTATGTGATTTCAAGTTAATGGTTTCTAAATAAAAAATTAAAATTAAAAATGTTAATAATTATAAATCGATAAATTATGATCTGTCCTTATAACGGCTAATACGATATCCATTTCTGGAAAAAATAGTATGTATTAAGCATATAATATATTAGATTCTTTAAGAAACATAAATTTTATATTATTTTATTAAGCATTGGGTGAGTATAAAAGTTTATATTCGATTTATCATTAAAACTCAAGCAGCAATTTGATATGTAAAATTTTTTTATTAATCAATGTTGTAGTCGCCGTCGTTGTCTGCAATCTTATTCCAACATTCTGATAGCATACGGATGTTTTAATCATAAAACAACCTCAGTTTTGCTTTGAAGAAGGGAGAAAGATGGTTTCTGCTTCGAAAGATGCGAATTTTTCCCATTTAAATCGTTTTGCAATGATCAAAATGCGGTCGACCTATCAATATTATGTCTCTCAGCAATCTCTTGTGTGGAAATTCGCTAATTATTTTCCACTAAATTGCTCACAATATTATCATCTATTCCAGAAAGTTGACCAGAGCGTAGCTGGTCGCCAAAATGGAAACCACCACGTCTAAATTTCACAAACCATTTCTTAACAGTTCGAATTGCTGGTGCACGTTCTTAATAAACATCGTGAATATTTTTTCATGGCAGTTCCAACTATTACACCCTTCCAAAATTTATAAAGCATACTCATAAAGCAACTCATAACATGCTCATAAAGCAACTCATAACTTGCTGTAAATATAACTTTTCTTCGTGTTACGTCCTGGAAGAGGATGTACGCAACAAACATCGCTTACTCGCGCACTCGCGAGGCTTAAACGTACTGGTAGGTCTGCAGATCAGGTCAAGATCCGGAGAAGCCCATTTACTTAAATCACAGGACGTAGGTGGTCCTTTATTTAGGTCAAAGAACTTAATCTCTTATTAGCTGGGATAGGACTATATAAAAGTATTGAAAAGGGGATTCAGATTTAAATAATTGAAAAGAAATGGATAAATAATTTTAACAACTTGATTAAATTTAGGGCATTTTGAATAAAACAGTTTATTAATTATACTAATAACATAATTTGGTTCTCACATGGATTAATAATAGTGGTGGTAAATTGATGAGAAAAGTCATTGTAGAAGATACAAAATTTAAAAGATGAAAAGGTTAGCTAAAGTTAAACAATGAGATATATGGGTTAACTTTAAACAAACTTTTATAACTTTTATTTATCGCACGGTCTCGGCTATTAACGTCCCGGCGTTTTAACAGGAAGCGTGGAGTCAATAACACATATGGCACACTATGAAATAACCCTTCGCGCAACACCGCGCGTGTGAGTGATGAATGGGAGACTATTTTTAGTCTCCCTCTGTTCGTGTTTACCTCGGGAGAAAAGAGGAAAAATACTTTGCGAGTGATTTTCGCGATCGCGGACTAATATTCGACCTGACGTTTCGCTACGAAAGAGCCGCACAGTGGCAAACTGGCGAGAAGCCTATCCGAAAAAGGTGAAAAATCGTAACTTTAAAAAAAGAAAAAGAAACAAGCAAATATATCTACAGAATAAAAGATATGTTGCATTTCTGTTAAAATCAGACGCTTGCATACGATCGTCTCACGCACAGTGCGTTCAGAGAAATTATTAAACATCTTCGATTGTTAATTACTAATTAGTAGTCCACTTGGTAAGAGGAATATCATTTCAAGAACGAAATCGCGTCTTTTTACACGATCTGTAACGATCGCAAAAGAAACTAAAAAAAAAAAGGAAAGATCAAAAAAGATTCCTTCGAGCCGGATTTGAACCAGCGACCTATGGATATCCGTATCTGATCTCGTACCAACTACAGTCCACCGCTCTACCAACTGAGCTATCGAAGGTTCGCAATTTCCTTTCACAAACGATCAAGTCGTATGCTCAGCCACGTGATTTATTCGTTCGTAAGGTGAAACGCGTAAAACAACTGTTTCTTTTTCTCATAAGAAGATTTTCTAAGACGAGAAAGAGAGAGAGAGCGTATCTATCAGTTATCCTGTTATTTCGCTGAACATTTCAATTTGTTCGTTATTTTACTCGTGTGACGTTTGATATTCGTCGATATATATAATTCAGTTATATTCATCCACATCTAGACTGTCCGCAAGATTAAACACCTACGTGCAAACGTCCGATCAACATCGGGGTCCTTTTTCTTGCGGGGTTTCACAAGAAGAGAACCGTTCCTAGAAATATATCAGCTCGCCTAACACAAACCGGAAATCAGCTATTACTCTGTAACGACAAAATCACTTTTCCCTTCGAACGGTAATAATGTGAACATTTATCGTGAAAGCTGCACGACCATGTGTCATCCACACGTCTCGCGCGGAGGAATTTATATAAGTTCAATATCGACGATTTTGCGTAATAAATGATTTGATGCGACGAGATTGCACCCTAAGGGGAATTCGATCAAAGGAGCTCAAGGGGCGTCGCATCACCGATAATGTTTCGGGGCACCCTCGACCTTTCCCGATAATGTCACAGTATGCGACATCGGCTACCCCCGCGCGTTTATGCCAGCCCCCTCTTCCGAGAGCTACGACGCTTCGTTAGACGCTCTATAACCATCTATTACTATAGGAAAAAATGTCTCGAGGTCGCTCACTTCGTGAAGGTTCGTCTCGTGTGACGTAGCACAAACACGCACGCACGCACGCGTATGCGTGCGAGCCTAAGCGAAGAACCGTCACCTGCAAAATGAAAGTTAAATAAAAAGCAAAGAAAAAAAAAGGAAAATTTTAGTTTACATTATTAATGTATGTAATAACATACAAAATAACATTTATGATTAAATGAAAGAAAAAAAAATTATTCTTCGACCGTGACAGGACTCGAACCTGCAATCTTCGGATCCGAAGTCCGACGCCTTATCCATTAGGCCACACGGTCAGTTGGTAACGTCCACTGTAACTAAGTATGTCCGGGAATTCATATGCTCTTTTTGCCGTGTTAAGTCGGAAACATTTAGATCGATGTTTTGTATTATTATAGATCGTGAAAACAAAGTTTTACTCGTTAAACTCCTATTGTAACTAATAATTTATCATTAATAGTGATAATATTTGAAATAGTATTTCAACAATCAACAAGTCTATTGCATATAAATGATCGATGTAATGTGATATTAATATCAATATTTATTGTTTTTTTTTATCAAGCGAGTGAGAATTATATTATAATAGATATTAAATAATGTCTACTTTCTTTATGATCGAGAAAAGCGAATCTGCAAAATTAAAGATCATAAAAGTTATAATATTGATATGCGGTTTCCCTAGTGTGTTGTGTGTAATTATAATATTTGAAATAATATATATATATATATATATATATATATATATATGTACATATAAA
>NW_014554699.1:330920-377813 GCF_001313825.1 Dinoponera quadriceps | reverse complement strand
GGTGGGGGGGGAGGGTTTGCGCAATTAATAATTTCTATTATATATTATGTTATGTATTATATTATAAGTATATATTATTTATATTGTATTAGACATTATAGTAAAATTTATAATAAAAGAAGTTGCTTGCACATCTCAATTGTTTTTTTTCTATTTTTTCTGATTCTAATTGTTTATTTTCTATTTTTTATGTCTTTTTCCTTACGTAATATTTCCAATATAAATGCAAAGCCGAGGCTCGAACTTGCTTTGAATCCCGGTTGAATCAATTTTAATAGGTTTGAGTCTCGACTAAACCAAACTGGTGGTAAAATCAAATTTCTTTCCCGAAATTCGTAATATCTTTCTACCCATTACATTCTTCTGATATGAAAACATGAAAATTGAGAAGCTGAAAATAAAAATTTATAAAAGTTTTCAAATTTCCCGCCAAAAATTCCTGCTACCCTGCTCATTTTGACACATTAGCTGCGTTCAGTTTTGCAAATCGGAAATATCGATTTATTCTGGTTGCTTCAGGAAAGTCGTTGCATTGGCTAGATATTAACTTAAGATAATCTTAAGAGCAAACTAACGTCTCCAATTTCGGTAAAACCGAACGCAACCGTTATCCAAGTAGAACATAAATCACGATAACGTCAAAATAATAACGAAAAAAATGATCGAATCATTATCGAAAAGTGCGTTATTACTGTTACTTTCTCATTATTTTCACGTCATCGTGATTTCTACCATCGTGATTTAAATCTAATAAACGATCAATTTAACGGAAGTGACCAACGATATTGATCAGTTCAACTGATTGGCGAATGCGATTGGCCAATTCCGTTGAGTTAATTGTCGATTAGATTTAAGCCAAGGTTGTAGAAACGGGTGATAGAGGCATTGGTGGCATTCACTGCCAGTATCGAATATCTATAGTACACGTAACGTGAACTGTAGATTTCCAATGTTGGCAGCATGGCAGTGAATATCGGAACATCGTATTGTGTGTGAGTCCGTGTTCTTCCCCCTCCCCTATACTGTTTGTATTCTGCTCTCACACCAAACGAACAGCCTGAATTAGGCTTTCAGAAGTCACATATAACGAGACGCGAGGCGAGAAACGGAAACAACGTTATCTAGAATTATACTTATAAGAAGTTGAAGTGAGTGAGTATCCAAATATATTGTGTCTGTGATATATGTGTCAGTAATAATTAGCTTATGATCCGAATGAATTATGTTGCGTTTCTTTAAAGTGGTGTGTATGTTAAATCCGAACAATTATGTCTTGTCAGGACTCACCGTTCTCTACGATGTATGACCGCCAGGACGATTATGATCTCGATGAGGACAACGAGGAATATATAGAGGAAGACAGGGACGCTGAGGACCAAGATGATAGCGATGAAGGTATATACGTGTGATGTACAAGTGTGATACCTTTAAAAGTACAACGAAATTCGAGAGCAAGTTGACTGGATATTAACAGAAATCTCAGTCGATACTTATTTTTGAATTCTTATTTCTCATCCTTTTCATATGTTTCACACGTGGAGAAATTGTTTGTGAAGAAATCTGACAAAGTTAAGGGGGATTTTCTAGATACCGAAGAGGCCAGTGAACCTGACATGGGAAAATCGGAAGAATATACAGAAATTAAAGAACAGTAAGTTTAACCCTAAAAAGCCCAATGGATCTCACAACCATGTTAAAGCTTTGGCTAATTGAATATGTAAGGGCATATATGCCTTTCGTAGCTGAAGAGTTAATGAAAGTAGTACCTAATTGAATCCTTTCCGATGTGAAAAAAATAGTTTTAGAAAAGATTTTGACCCATTGGGGTTAATAGGTGGTCGAATGCTTGAGCTTTCTAAGATTAACACAATAAAATATCACTCATATGTGAATAGTAAACTTGGTTTTAGATATTAAAATGTTGCTATTGTTTAGGATGTATCAAGACAAATTGGCAAGCTTGAAAAAACAGCTGCAACAGTTAAACGACGGCACACATCCCGAGTACAACCGTAAATTGAAACGACTGGAAGCACAATACAGGGAAAGGTTGTTAAATTATCATTATTAAGCACATACCGATTATTTATGAAAATCCCTAACAAACTAACGGAGTTGTTATCCTTGTTAGACTGAGTCTGAATATAATTTATCGAGACTATCTGACGGAATGCGTTGAACGGGATTACATAGTGGAGAAGAAAGCGGCAGTGAAGGAATTCGAAGAGAAGAAAATCGATCTGAAGGAAAACTTGCTCACTGATATGGAGGAGAAACGTAAGATGATCGAGTCCGACCGTCACACGATGGAACTCACAGGAGATTCGATGGAGGTGTTTAAATTAATTTCTATTCAATTGACACGCGTGTATTCATTATTAATGTTATACGTTATTGATACTTACATGTGCATTTTTTCATGAAGATTTTCAGCATCGATCAAGCTCTGCGATATTCTATCAAAGTGCACAACGGTTTTCAGGCATACTATACGTTCTTTCTTTCTTTTTTATTTTATTAATAATATTTGCTATACCATTTTGTTTACATCGTTATTTTATTCGAGGTGAAACCAGTAATGACAAGGAAGTTACGAAGACGTCCCAATGATCCGGTACCCGAGAAGGTGGAGAAGCGACGAAAACCGGCTCCAGCTTCGTTAAATTATCTGTTGGATGAAAAGGAGATCGAGAACGATTTGAAAGCGATCAGCCGCGGCAAAGTACTTACTAGCGTTCGAAAGCCAGGTATAAATATGCTGTTTATATACAAAAGTTCCGGTGTGTTACACAAGTATTACAAATAAGAAGTATAATTGCGACAATGTGTCCGTTACAGTGGTCTTGCCACATTACAATGCAGTGAGTATGCCGTCTCAACACATATCGCAATCCTCTGAGGCCCCATTGGTGGAAACTCGGATAGAAGATGGGAAATTGTTGTACGAGCGGAGATGGTATTTACAATTTATCTCCTTTACTTATATTTTTGCAAGCTTCATTCCTCGAACGTAAAAACATAAAAATGATGTTTTCGTCTGTTTGGGGGATACTGATTTCATCAATAGGTTCCACCGTGGTCAGCCTGTCTACGTCGAGGGTAAGGATCTCGCTAGGTTCGCGGCGCACATCTCGGCGATAGGCACCGAAGCGGTACGTATATAGACGATAGAATTCGAAGACGGATTTTGCGGTTGGTACACTATGTATGATTTATGTTCTCTCCAGATCTGGGTGAAGAAAGTCTCCGACTCCAGCAAAGTGCGCATTTACACGACGCAGCTGAGTCGCGGGAAGATCTCCATCAAGCGACGGGCGTCTTAATCGACTCTCTCATTCTCACCGTTCGTCGTTAAACTTCCGACAAGGCGCGCTTGTTGCTGACTGAAGCGTCGTCATACGAGCCGATGATTCTCACGCTGCTGTTCTTCTGCCACCAGTGGAACCACGCCTTCTGATGGTCCTGCAACGACATGTAGGTCCAGACGAAGTAGGACAGAATCAGGAACGCCACCATCGACAGCAGGGAGTAGGTGGTCCATCGCGCGGGCGGGAAGTTGTCGTAGTTATTCGAGGCGTAAAAGTCCGTCGCCACCACGCACATGTAAGTGCACGCGACGGTGACGGGGGCGATGATCAGGCATCTGAGCAGGTCTGCCTGCTCGCTGTGGACGTACAGGTCGTACTGGTCCTCGTTCAAACAGAGCCAGATCAAGATGGAGTGCAGGACTTTGTAACGAGGTGTGCGCTCCACCCGGAACTCCTGGCCGCACAGTTCGCAACTGTTCCTGTTGCCCTCTTCCAGCCATCGTTCCAAGCACTTCAGATGGATCGCGCCCATCGTTCCCTAATTCCCGTGTTAAAATTGAGCAATCTGCGTGATCGTTTATTGCGGAGAAATTCTTCAAATATATATTATCTATGTGTATGTATATATGTCAAATGAGATGTTGGACTTGGAAATTTTGGCAATGATCAAAGTGCACTCGCGAGTCGACTGAAGAAAGTCGACCGAAAAGTTCGTATTTATTCTCAGGTTGTAATAAATTAAGCACGGGATGTTCCTGAAGTATAAGCGAAACAAAGATTTCAAGTTTCTACGTGCTTCTAATGTTTAGCTGCCTGTTCGGGAACAACCTGTACAAACAAATGTAACGCTCTGAAACCGTAAAGACCTCAAGCATCAAATTGATCATTCCACGGATCTAATTCCAGAAAAGAAATCACAATAAAAAGATTTACAATATAAATCTTCGATATCCTTCCTAGACTTGGATTTTAACTAATTAATGAGTAAACTATAAACGAATGTTTGTCACTCTTGAAACCTTTTAAGGAGGTTGTAAGGTGAAATGAGTTTGACAAGAATTCGGTGAGAAAAAAACTTCTACTATATGTATTGAAATATTACCTAACTGTTTGTGCAATTAGAAAAACATTAGACTGAAAGCTGAGATATATATTTACAGCTATAGTTGACATCTTTTATATTTATTCTTTGAAATTGGCGCATTATTTTTACTTTTTACGTTTATATCTTCTAAACTAAAAATAAGATTTTGATGAGAAACTACTATAATATCAAAGATTAATATGCCGATATTGTACACAAATTTCAGAATTATTGGCCATTTTTTAAATATTATTCAGATGAAATTAATCTGTAAGAACGTAATTTTGCTTGACAAATACTAAATCTGTGAATGTCTCCCTTGATATGCCACTGAAAATATAATACTGAGCCTTACAACCGCCTTAAATTGATCACATCACAACTTCGTTGTGCCGAACCTTGCATCTGCACGGATACACAACAGGTAATTCTTGATTGGGGTCGTAACAAATGCGACAGTTTGCGTCTTCCGTTGAATCCGTTGATAGTAACCTCTTCATATCAGACACCGCGACATCCTGGAACCTCGATTGGCCTGCGCGTGATGGCGAGTTTTTCTCCAGCTCCACCTCAATTTTCGAAATAATGCCGTCTAAGATATCGGCGATTGAGCTACTTCTCGTGATCATCGCGGAAAGAAAATTTCTATGATGTATCTTCGCGAAGAAACAAACGAGGCTGTGCGAAACACATGACATATGGCAGACACGCGTTGCACAGAGGCGTCCCTTTCAAAAAAGGGAATAGAAATCTGGTGAGCCTTTCGTTTATTGTTGCATGTATAAAAATTTGTATTACGTTATGGTGGATACAGCTGAGTTAGTCGCTTGAGATAACCTTAAAGAGACGTGTAACTATGTGCATTTTGTAATAATTAATGAGTAAACTATAAACGAATGTTTGTCACTCCGCCATCATGTCCACGCTGAGGCAATCTTCTCCCATGTTACTGGGCGAGGTCTCCAGCTCTCCGATCTCGTTTGATTCGCTGGACACGTTAGTCGCAGTTTTATTCATTCTACCTTCAACAAGCTTCAAAAAAAAGGGGGAGGGGGGAGGAAAAGAGAAGAAAACTCACCTGTCCAGAGAAGGATCATTACTGAACATTTCAGTTGGAACCGTGGGAGGTGCTTTCTCGGGCACAAGCTCCAAATAAGTCTGGCGGGACTCTAAATGTCTCTCTACCTCCTCCGGTGTCATGTGTCCGTCAGACATTAAAGATACCGGAACCATATTATTCGAAGATTGTACCTTGAAAAGTATAGACCGTCCTTGTTAAGATGTTCCTGTGCAAGTTGAACGCACAGTGCGAGATGTACTCACTATAGGGGTGCTGTTTGTCTTAGCGACTTTTGGCGTGCTCTTTTTCTTCTTACTGGTACTGAGTGGCTTTGTGATCACCGATGGGTGATGAGGAGTATGATTGTTGACATTTATCTCGACCTTCTTTCTGAAAGTTGCACATGAACGTCTGTATATTCCGTTTCGAGCGATTTGGTTCGACAATCGCGTTTTACTCACCTCTTGGAATTGTCGAGACGAACAACCTCCTCATCCGACGACTCTGTCTCGTCGCTCTCACTGAACGACGCGTCGACTTTTTCATATTGAAGAAGACGATCCAGCAGGAAACTCTTGTCTCTGTTCACCTTGAGCAGTTTTCTCTGTGTAGAACGCAGAGCTTCTTGGAAACACTCATTTTCCTGCAATATGACGATGCAGTTTCCTGTAGCAAGCGAAAGTTACAATGACATTTCGTAAGGAAGCATCTCACATACATAAATCAGGAACTTTAGCTTCCGCTTGAGATTGCGATACTGGTCTTTGTAGTTAGGCACTTCTTCCTCGGGACTATCTTCATCGTCCTCTCCTTCTGCGTCTGCATTGTTGTTTCCAATAGATCGGCAATACCATCCGTCCAACATTGATCATCTGCAGCTGTAAGAAAACCACGTTCTCTCAGAGCTCAGTAAGTTTTCTCTCTCTCTCTCTCTCTCTCTCTCCACTCTCACACTTCTCAGGTCGATACTAAATTTTTTTTCGATTTACCGCAACTATGAATGCGCGTAACGCTGAATCACCGATTGAATTGTATAAATAAGTTTATCCGCATCAGCGAATATCTTACTTATTCACGCGATCGAACGGATGTAATGAAACCGACAAAGAGTTATTCGGGGACGCGCTTCATCCCGGAGAGAGGTTAAGTTTCACAAGAAACACGATAACTCGCACGACGGGCGCTTAACCGTGCGAAGAAACGTATATTCGGGCTCTAATTAGCCGGCCGAATAACGGCGAATCTTCCTTTGCACTCACTTGAAATCCCAGTGTGACTTGTCGCACGTTGCAAGCGCTTGCGGCGACCGATTATTGCGAAGATAAATAAGCTGTTTATGACTGGCTTCCATCCTGGACTCTTTATCGATTCTGTAGCAACTTCAGCGCGTCGCCGGTCGAACGAAAGCGCGCGCGCGTCGGTGGCGCTGACGCTGCCAACTTGAATCGCGTTTAGGTACGCAGTGCGAATTTCATTAGTTATGTGAGAAACATTCTGCGGTGCGTAACTCTGACGTGTAAATTTTAATAAAAAAGATCGAACCTTTCAATTTTTACGCGCTATCAATCGGCTCGCTCCTATTGTTTGCGCCACACGAACGATTATTTCCGACGTTCAGTTCAAGTTTCAAATCCACGACGAGGCTATTTTTACGAATCTGACTTTTTATTCATAAGTCCGACAAATTGGTCGGCAAATTCTAGCTGATCAAGAAGAATCCGTATCTTTGGATTATTTTGCATAATTGCACTTCAGATTCCGTCTTTCGATTGCATTATGAAACATTCGGAGCTTCGGTGCTAAGTATTCGAATATATTCGAAGCATCGAAATATTGGGATTATAAGATTTTTTAACTATATCATGTCTGGTACATCCATTCATTTACAAAGGTTCACTTACATTTTTCAGTTCTCTGAGTGAAATATATATGTCGACATTAGTTTACAGCATTCGCAAAATTGTACTCTTCGAAGCTTCGAAACTTCGAAAATTACGGCCTTTGAGAATGAACCTTCGAAGTCTCGCCTTATTAAAATTCGAGAGTCCGAATTTCCTTTGAAGCTTCGAAGCTTCAAAATGATCCAAGATTAACGACTTAGTCAGAATCAGATTTAGCATGTCAAAAATTTAATGGTCCTTGTTATCCGAAACGGCCCATATGTTATCATGGGATTCTCTGTTATCGCGGATCGGTATTTAGCGTGTTCAATCCTTTCGGACCGACAGGAAACAATATCGATCCTTTCGGGGACATGCGCCCTGGGGGATATCCTTCGGCGTCCGCGTGTGCGAGAGGTGAAAACACACCGAGCTCTCGTCGTGAAATATCAGTGAACATGGACAGTCGATTGTTCCATCCCTGTTAACACGTGACATTTTCGCCCTGGGAAAAATGAGTCCCGGGTTAGGGCACGATCCTCTGCCGTCTTACAACAAGACTGTGATCGGTGAGTTTCGTGCCGAGGTAGAAAATATTTCTGCACCGTGTGGGTTTTATCATAGTCTCGATATAGACGTCGAGAATTTCTCTTCGTAAAATCGCGAGGAAACGAGCCGACGGGTTAGTTGGATTTTCCAATCGTCCCTTTTATGCCCGCATAAAGCGCGGAATAATGAGGGGAATACGCGTTGCGCGAGTGAAAAGATGTCGCGTACGCGAAACGGAAATATTGTCGCGTTTTATGTGTGAATGGGAAGTTCGCGAAAGCCAATAAATCAGTCCCATTCATTGCTCTTTGTTCCCTTCAAGGAAACGCCGCGCTCTGCTTGTGGCAACAGCCGCAACACGTCTTGTTCCAGCTGGCGAATTTCTGCTTCGTGCTCTCGTATTCGGCGCCGTCCTCTAAGAAGGGTATTTTGTTCATGCACTCGGTACTGATCGTCGGTGAGTAATTAATAATAATAACAGAACGCGCGAGAGAGCATACTTCTCGCGAAACAATCCACGTCAAATATTATAAGAAAAAAAGGAATGACCATAGAAGAATAATTATAAGATCGAAGAAGAATAATTATACGAATAGTCGCAAAAGCAAGGACATTCTCGAAGGAAATTTAAAGGAAATATTTCGTCAATTTGTTTTCCTCTTAACCGAAAAAATCTTGTTGTTGATACAATGCGATTAATTACCGGAGCTTTAATCGCCAATTATTAATTTTCTTCTTGCCGTACTTTTCCAGGTTTTATGTTACTGTCGGGATGGGCTTGGCATGTAATTTGCGCGCCGGATATATTTTCCTGGAACTTCAGCTTCTTGTTACTGAACATCGGCCAATTAGTGTACACCTTTTATCAGATGAGACCCGTCAAGTTTGATCCCGAATTGGAGGAGGCTTATCACACGCTTTTCTACCCCTTCAAAGTGAGCACCTTCGTGAGCGAAATCGAGAGGGCCGCCTCGAATCAATCACCGGATTTGGACGATCGCTTCGTTTCTCTACGTTGAATTTGTGATTCGCAGGTCTCGCGTTTGCAATTCAAGCGTTTGGTATCGCCGGATTTCACGACGATAATGTCCCTCCATGCCGGCGAGGCGTACGCGATGCAGAACTTAACGAAAACCGACAGACTGGGCTTGCTGCTCAGCGGTAAAGTCAACGTTCTCAGCGACAACAATTTTCTGCATCCGATATTGCCCTGCGAATTCCTCGATTCGCCGGAATTCGAGAGTTCCCGAGCTTCCGTCGATGATAAATTCAAGGTGCGTCTCCGCTTATGTTTTCCTTTTCTCAATTGTCGCCAGGATATTTCGGGAATTGTGGAATTATTAATTATTATTATTGTTAAATTGTATCGAATATTTGTCTTAGGTTTCCATCGTGGCGGCGAGTTCTTGCCGATACTTATTCTGGCAGAGATCAGCTTTGGAGTATCTCCTTGCGAAGGAAACTTACCTTGCGACCGTCCTGACCACGCTGGTGGCGAGAGATATCGCGACGAAGCTGTACTCGATGAATAACAAGGTGCTTTATATAATAAAAAAAAAAAACTACTATTTTCCCCTTTTTCCGCGGAAAGAAACCGAAAAAATTCGTAGGAAAAAAATGAAAAAAAAGTTACTTCTCATTTTTTTTTCGCAGAAGAAGACCGAAAAACCGCGGAAAATGGAGAAAACTCCGTTTTTTCCGAGCCTTTAAAACTATAGTGTTAGTTTTGTTTTTATTGTTACTTTCAATTTTATTTTTTTCTTTATTTTTTACACAAGATATTGCCATTTTTCACTCGTCTTGTAACTCTACAACCTTATTCTTCAACTACGCCTTTTGCCTCGTCAAAATCTCAGATAGTTACGGACAAAGGGTCGCATTTGGACATTCGCCTACCTTCGATCAGCGCCGGTTTAGGGATAAGCGGCGAGTACAGAAGTCCTCGAACGTACAGGCACGCGCTGATTCGCAGAAAAGAAACTGAACTGATGCCCAACAACGGTATGTGCCACTCGCAATACTCGGACAGAATCACAAACCGAATCGCTATCTCGATCCTTTCTGTATCTTCGGCCGCGTTTAAATTACATCCGCGTTAATCGACCGACATCGATCGTCCTATTCCAGTCAGCAGCATAAAGTTCAAGGATCGCACGATCAACAACCTGACGAAGAAAGGCGCGCCGAACATGGAGCCCCTTCCGGAGCTGCCGTCCTGCGACGACCTGGCCTCCAGCGGCGTAGAGAGCTGGCTGGACTCCTCCAGCAAGTATCACAGTTGCGAGATCGTCGACGAGGAATAGCATCACGCCTCCTACTCGAACAACGAGAGCTTGCTCAGAGATGGCGAGTTCAGCGAGCAGGAAACGCAGACCTACTGCTGTAAGAGCGGGGACTACTGGGAACCCTATCCCGAGAACTAGCGATAGAAAAGATCCGTAGATACCTTCTGGATCTTAACTCGCTACGGGGTTCGATCTCTCTCGGGACGATTCAACGAGATTCGACGACGAGCTGGAATTGCTTCTCGTTCTTGGAATATTCGTTAAAAAATGGACAGTGTTCGAACACTCGTGGAAGCACGCGTTCGTGCTGATCGTCCACGTATTTTACGATTATCGAACCGTAGGTTGTTGCCCGGTAACGAAGATCGCAACGAAGGCATCTTTCGAATGTTATGCGTGCAAATTTAACGTTCTGTACATACTTGTAAATATCGTACTCGAGGAACTCGCGGAGAATGAAATTTCTCGCCCGAGAGGAAGAGGAGCGCACACACAACTACTGTGAGAATATTCTAAATAATTTCCCGAAAGGGGCAAAACACACACACACACACATACACACTCGTTAAATAAGTGCAATGTTCATAAGTGAATTCACATAAATGCGCCTATAACGTTTTTGTAAATATCGGGATATCGATCGAGGGCTCGACAGCTAGCGAGAGTGGAGGATTTCTCATGAAAAAGAGGTTTTTACAAGAGAAAAGAAGAAAAAAAAAGGAGACGAACGAGGAAAAATGCCCAAATATCCAACCAAATTTTAAAACAACCTGAGACTATTTATAATTGAATAAATAAAGAACATGCGGTACTTAACACGGGACGTTTCGTTATGGTACTCCTCGACGACGAAGTCTACCCTTTCACTATTCCACCCGATAAGCCGCCGAGTGTTCCCAATGGTTTATCTCAAATTTCTAAAAAAGAATTCTCCCGCTGGCAGATAAAAAGTCATGAATATTTATATATTTAACATTAAGTCTACCTCGTTAGCGACGTTGTTCTAATTAAAGTCACGCGTGCTCGGCTGTCAAATTTCCCAGCGAACGTTCCCCGCAGCCACCCTTAACAAGCCTTACCGTTTTACGGGCGCGTTTTGCCGTGTACAAAAGCCGAGAGCTCGAGCGAAGGAAGGAACGGCTCGAGCGGGCGAGAGGAGGGTGAAAAGACAAAGAGAACGGGAGCGAGAAGGATCACCCCCGCTGTGCGGCAGTGGAGGGAAAAAACACTGTCGAAGGACTCGCGAGTGGGACCTACGAGCTTCCTCGCGCTCGGCCTCGGAAAGGGGGTTAAGCGAGCGGTGGTGCCACCTACGCGGAGGGCGTGGCGCTAGTTCTAAGGGTGGCTTAGTGTCGCGAGAGCCCCCAGAGTCGCGTCATCGTGCGGCGGTCGGAGCGTGCAACCCCCGTTGCACAGTTTCGCGCCCTCGGTAGGGCGGCTGAGAGCGAGAGGGCGAAGCGTGTACGCGCGCCAGAGACGATCGAGCGAGGGGGTTGAAGGCGGCCAGGCGGGAGGGGTGGGTGGCTGGCTGGCTGAGGGAGTGAGAAGCTCCGTGAGGCCGATGGGAGCAGGGCTGGCGTACTCTGTATGCGCGCATCGGCAGGGAGATTCCGCGCGGAGATGAGCGTACGGACGGTAGTCCTGCGAGCCTCGTCGTCGTCCTCGTCTTCCTCCCGATGATGCCGTGTCCCGGGACTCGGGCTCCGTGCGGCGAGCAGGAGGACGTCATCGCCACCGCCGGCAGGACGAAGGACACGCCGTCGGTGTGAGGACCGCTCCTCGCTCCTGGCGGCAGTGACCATGGCGCCTGTCCTGCCGTGTAAACAGTGCTTCGAAAGATACGACCCTTTTCCCGGACCGCCGCCGTGTCCTTGCTGACGAGTGGACGGAACATCCGGTGCGTTCAGATAGATAGATAGATAAGGGGAGAGAGAGAGAGACAGAGAGAGAATGCGTTTGTGTGTGTGTGTGTGTGGGAGGGGAGGGAAGGAAAGGGTGAGAGAACAGAGGATGCTAGAGAGAGTTGCGCGTGTTCGAGCAGCTTCGCGAGGCCACCAGGGAAGAGAGTGTTGACGAGATGATCTCTCTCTCTCTCTCTCTCTCCTCTCTCTTGCTGGTAGTGTCTGTCGCCGTAATTGAGGTTCACGAGGACCACGGACGCGAGATGATGAGTGATGAAAGTGCGATTGTTATTGATCAGTAGCGTGACGGGAACATGCGTTTCGCATGTCGCACGATTGTTGTCTCGTTCGCCACGGTCAGCCACGGGAGACGGCGGTCAGCGGGGATCGCGAGCACTTGTTTGTCGGCGTAGGTCGCTTCGATTCTTACGGATTTGTAAGTGCGTCTCTCTCTCTCTCTCTCTTTTTGTCTCTTTCTCTCTCCTCCGTCCTCCCGCTCCTCTCTGCCGTCCCCACGGTTGGATAAAACACGTATCCCATTTGAGCGCTCTCGAAAGAGCTCTGCGGAGAACGAGAGATGAGTAATGTATGATCGCTATTGATCCGAATGAGAGCAAATTGTGCGTCCGCGGTGTGTGCGGTCGTTGATTCTTCGCCAGTTCACGCGACGGGAATCGTCTCTTTATTTGATCGTTCTGGCTGTGCCGCGTATAAAAGGGCAGATCACACGCAGATTGATTCCGATTGGCCTGCAGCTGATGCAAGATCACTTGGCTTATCCTGAATTGCGGGATATTCAAGGGGATAATCCGTGCCGGAAAACGGTTCCGCGAGAAAAGACAATGAATGGCTGTTGGTTTGGCCGATGCCGCGTCGTTAGTCAGCGATGATTGATCAGGATGAAACAGCTGACGGGAGAATCGTGATCGTCGGTGATAGAAAGAGGATATCGTTTCGCGATAAGACGACGATACCTCCTACGTCACTCGTCGAGAGAGGCGAGGAAACGAATTCATTCAAACAGCCATTTGATATTCACAGACTTTAAGTTCCGAACGGGCGAATTTGAATTCCCGAATTTTCTGCGTAGATATTATTTAAGAGCAAACTTTTTCATGGCTCCTTCGTGCCTCTAGACGAATTTATCGATGGATCCACAAAGTTTGAAGATAAATTAGAAAACGCCATTTTTTCCTCACCAACGTTTACATCTCCTGAAAATTTCAATTAACCGATGAATTATACAATATTAATTAATAAACAGAAATATCACGCGCTCGCATCATTTTGCCCTGATGTGTCTCTTTCGCTGATAGCTGAAAGGGAGAGACGAATTTCATCGGAGTCTACGGAGGCGGGCTGATTTTCACGAATCGTCTGGTGTTTCAGGTTTCAAGAATACCCGACAAGACCGCGGGAAGAAATCAGGAACGTTTCGTTGAAAAACGAGAATAAGCAAAAAGAGAGGAAGAAGGAAAGAAAGAAAAAGAGAGAGAAAACAAAACGGGAGACTCGCCGTAATTACTGTGACTCTGTGGTGATTCACGTGATCGATCCGCACACGGTCCACCCCTTCCTCACGTGGCGAGCTCGTCGAAGCTGAAAAGTGATCGGCTGCGATGGTGTCGCGTAAAGTGATGTTCGTTCGCGTCGCGAATCCCGACGAGGACAGAGGAAGCCGTGCGCCTTCGTGTTCGCTGCAGTCGACGCACACTCACAGTAGACTGAGGTGTATCATCCTGCACTACAAAAGACATATCGCTTATCCACCATAAGGTAAGGGAGCGCGGAAAGTGTGTTTACGTGGAAAGTTGAAAATCGAATGAGCGAGATTAAATCACCCGTCCCGCCCCGCTGAGAGCTCGAGAGATCGTGATGGCGATCGTGTAGCACCCCTCGATACAAACCCCCCGTGATGTGAGGCCGCTAAAAGTAGCACGTCTTTTTTCTTTTTGCGAGAAATATAGGAAGGCGCTCACGTTACGCAGGGAATTAAATATTTCCCAGCCATTAAGATCGCTATCCTGCGCTATAATCTGTCTAATCGGTCGCGTTCGTTGTCTCGATCAGCAGGCGACGCGAAAGAGAGAGAGAGAGAGAGAAAATTAATTGTGACATGCGACGTTAGAATATTTACCTGTTGCACGTTCGTGCAAAGAGAAACGTCGAGACTTGCAAGTAACCGGCAACGAAACGCTAAGTTCGCCAACAATGATTCGCAACGATCTTCCACGCAAGGGCGAAAACGGGACCTTTGTATTCGGCCGGCGTTAAAGGGGGACCCGAGAGAGAAAAAGAGAGAACGAGTCCAAAGAGGGGAGACTCTTAACGTCGGATCATGCGAACTGGATGTTTTACCGCGACATATATCGAACGTGAACAATTCGATTTTTAATATAACCAACGAAACGGGAACATATTAATTTACGACTGGACCGATTAAACCCTCGCAATAACCAGAATCGCGATATATAATTTAGCTCACTCCGCAGTATCAAACTTCATCAATTATTCCCGGTATGGACGCGGTAATTAACCGCTCCGCTATAGTTTTAACGGCATACCGCGCTATGCGTTAAAGCGCATATATATATATATATATATATATATATATATATATATATATATATCTGTATTAAACTGCGTGTTCTGCGGTGTAAAATTAGCCAGTATGTGTGTGCGTGTGTACGGCCGCGTGTGCGTGTAAGAGCTTGGACACAATGATAGGAACATAAAACAAGGAATTAAATTTTGACATATGGACAACCATGCTTCGATCCACAATGAAGAAATATAGTGAACCAGGATTAGGAAAAACAAAATTGTTCGAAAGCTCTTTTTGATGCACAGATCGGTATTATAAAAGTTCCAACACTCTTTTTCGACGAATTTCGCAATGCACTTTTCGTATCCAGCAGGAAAACGTATTTCTTGAGAATGATTAAAAAGCGAATTCTCCTATTGGATACCGAAAGCGTTTGCGAAACTCGTCGAATAAGTGTTGCAACTTTTATTATGCCGACTGTATAATCTCAAAGGGGAGAATTGATCCAATAAGACGAAAAACATTGGGCTTCTGGTGCCAATAATAATGGTCAATAGTTGTAAAAAGGAGTGTTTATTGCTGAATAAGCATAAGATACCTAAACGTTTCTATTTAAACCATTTTCAATAGAATTAATATATCAAATTAAAAATTAAGTTAAGCATTAAGAAATTAATTAATCTTAGGAAGTTAGTAAAAGTTAAAAATTAAAAACACTATAGAAATTCTATTCCTTTTAATTTGTGTAATTTGTGTGCTCACAGAGTTAAGTAGTTGGCTGAAAGTTAACTTTCAAAAAATATCTAATGACTAATCAATATGTAATACAAATGATTATGATCGATTGATAATTATCTCAAAAAATGATAAAAGTAACGACAAAAAAAAGAATTAGTTCCTACAGCTAAAAACTAACTCTCAGATGAAAATTAGTCGTAATTTGGTTAATTTAGCTAATTTTTTGTCCCTGTTTTTAATTCTCACAGTTGAAAACTATGGTAACTAAATTTCAATTGTACATATGGACAGCTAATTCCTCTTTTCCGTGTATTAATAATAACAATAGAGGTTTGTTAGAAAACAGTGGTGGTCTCGTTTTAAACTTTATATCTTATTCTCCATTCCTCTTATTGTGTTTTAAACTATATAGTTCATTCCTAATATTTTATTTCTAATTTCCTATATTTAATTCCTTATTCTCCCCTTTCGTTGTATGTGACTGTTTTTATTTTCAATACGTCCCACCGAGTTCCGCGACATACAGAATATTCACGTAGCCAGAGGCTCATGTTGTGGGCCGTGTGCCGATATCCTTGACCCCGGATGACACAGACGATCCTCGCTTGCCGATCTGAGGAGCATCAGATGGATAGGAATGTCGTGTCTAGGCGCGCACGGCCAGACGGAATTCGCGGCGCACGTGCGTCGCCGTGTATAACGGCCTTTACGAAAGAAGGGTTGTACGTAGCAGACCGCGTGGTTCCTACCCGATGTCGAAAGGGTCGATAGCCCTCTCTTCTCGTCGCGCCCGCGCCGTCCCCATGCTCTATATCGCGGCCACCGTATACCGCTCTCTCGGTTGCTCATTGTTTACCGGAAAAAGTAGCTGCTTCGTTTCAAATCGTTTTACACCCTAATCCTCGTGGCCCAGGGGGATTAAATCTGCCTCGCTGATGAGTCGTGTCGGCGTGTTACTTGTACGCGATCGACCACGGTATTGGATTTTCTCGAGTTTGCGGACGCTTTTGGCGCGCATCTGTTCGTCTCTCTCTCTCTCTCCCTTTCTGTATTCTTTCGCTAGGCGTTTACACTACCGCACACCAATAAATATGTGCTGGTCAGCCTAAGCGAAACCCGTTCATATTACTTAAATTCAATTCTATTCCACGACAATCTCTTGTCTCTAAAAACAGACGATTTATATAATACATACATTATTGACTTTTTTTTGTAATTACTCTCGCTCTGTGTATTTATTAAATATTTATTAGGTATATATGCCTATTAAATATCTAGCACATACCAACTATCAATAACGTAACGTTAATATTATAATTTCTCGCTTAATAATGTAACTTACATAATACGCGCTTTATATCGTTGAATGGGTAATTATAACAGCGATGTTATGTTATTGTTAGTTGATGTTTACTGGATACTCCCCTCTTCTTCTCTCTCTTTCTCTCTCTTTGTCTCTCTCTCTCTCTCCCTCTCTCTCTCTCTCTCCCTCCTTCCTTCTCTCTTTGTCTCCCTTTCTCTCATTCTCCTTGTGTTTGGTCTGAGTTTGCCACTATCTAATATAAGTAGCATTATAGCGCAGAAGTTAGATGGAATTTTACGCTTGACTGTGGCAACCGGGTTTCACCATTCGCCTATCGCGGTGACCCTTCAACCCCCCCGATAACCGCCGCATAAAGCGGAGCGCTTGTATTGTGGGTCACAATTTCCTCGACGCGCGTCGAAGTGTCGCTTAATATCGTCGGCTTTCCAGTTTCACAGTTACGAGGCGATCGGCAAGGCGGACTCAACCAACCGTTTAATCCACTTAATCGTGGCGAACACGAGCGACGACGTCGCGGTGATTCCGCGTTCGTGGTGGTTCGCGCGCGAAGGGTGTAACACAGGGGTGTGCACGGAAAGTAAGAGGGGGCCGAGGGACGCGGGGCTGAGAGAGACGGAAAGAGGACAACGCGCGCGCCGGCCGCGGCTACACGCGATTCTCATTTACTTATGAAGTAATCGCGCACACGAGTTCCTGACGGAGGTCGAGAAGTCGCGCGAAACTATTTACGTGCGATGGACGTCGCGCACGACAAGCTTGTGACGGGGCAACAAGTGTTCACCTCGTCCAGGCGCAAGTCCAACGTGCTCCAGCGAGGATCTCGGCGGACACGACATCTCGACGTGGGCTCGACGTTTGTCTGCACGCGGCCGCGGTACGCGAATTACCGCATTTCTTTCGTCGTTAAACCCGTCCCGACGCAACGCGCTCTGACTGGAACCAACCTCACGTCAGCGTCGCGGAAACAACAGGTCGATTTTCACCGTCGCTCTCAGCTCTCGATGTCCCGAAGCGAGTGCGCAGTTTTTTGCGCGAAATTTCCCCGACGCGACGCGTAGCACGCGCGAGCAGACTGTCGGGATTAGAAGAACGGAAGAGAGAAAAAAAACGAAAAACCATCTGTCGTACTTATCGGTCGGGCGATATCGCCGAGCCGAGGAATGAAATAAATAGAGGATCCTGGAGATACTTGGTCCCCTCTTTTTAATTTTGTCGAGTATCTCACAAAATGATCAAAACGTTCTTATGCTGTATCATAAATATTTTAATAGGGTATCTAACTACATCGATCAAGTTACAAAACAATAATAATTCTAAGAGTAATTTATATTTCGGTGAAACAATTGAATTCTGGGAGACTTTATCATTCTTATATCTTGATTATTTAGCATAATAAAAAATATTGAATAACCATAATCTATTTTTATCAGAGGTTTTATGAAATTAAACAAATTACAAAATATAATTTCAAAAATAAAATAAGTTATATTCGTCTTGGTATGTTTATCAATCAAAATTATTATAGCATAATTAAGTAAAGATAATATTGCATCCAGAATTGTTATAATTTATTGTAGGTACATCGAATGAGTTGCGCTATTAAAATATGGAAGACACGATCCGGGGATCAAGCATTCCCAGTCCAGCGTGGATCATGTCTACCCAAGTAGTGCCTTTCTTAAATTTTCATTTTATTTTTAAGAACAAATAGATTTTTGTTAACTAGCTTTGTAATTACTTTCTTAAAGCAATCAACTTTTTATCTCATTATGGTATTATAATCTAGTTATAAAATCTAACAATCAAAACAACGATTGAGAATTTACGAAAGAAAGAATCGAACACCCCAAAAAATAAGACACATCTTCACTCTATCGTTATCAGCTGTCAAAATAACTAACATTTCCTATAGCTAAGAATGAACACTGCTGCCGACATGAAAACAAAACAAAAATTGAATCTTTCCATCGGCGAAATAATGGTCAGGCATCGAGTCTCTTAAAGGATCAGGGTGTCCACAGGTTCCTTCACACGGCGATACGGAGAACGCCGCGGATGTTACCACAGAAAGAGATCGCACGGGGAAGAAGGGGGAGAGGGGGTGATGAGACAGTGATGCGCGGAAATGAGCGGGCTATTTCCATGGAGAGCATGGGAAATAATTCGGGTAATTTCATCGGCATAAATTGGATCAGCTGATCAAACGCGCCCGGCGATCTCGGCTGTCCGGTGTCTCCCACGGCTTGCTGTTCACCGTTTCGATGGCGTTCGAGGGAACCGAGGGAGAAGGGTGAGCCTCCGTCGGCTAATCCAATTCGAAAGCTGTCCGACAAACCGCCTCTGGCCACCCGTGGAAACACGAGTGACAGAATGTGTCCAGTCGTCCGATTCCAGGACGAATCCTGAGCGGTGACGTGACCGCCATCGCCGCTACGTTTCAGTTATCTTTCTCATTTGCATTTTTATTGCCGGATTTAGCGATTTCAGGACCTCTGTCGCTGATGGAATTGTTTTCCGTGAGAGAGAACGGAAAAGAGAGAGAGAGAGAGAGAGAGAGAGAGAGAGAAAGAAAACGAGACCGAATGAGAACAAAAGTGAAAGAGTAATCGATTGTTTCCACTGGGATCTTTTTTCTTCGCTATTTGTATTAATCACAATATGTATTAATCACAATACGCTTAACCCGTCATCGTTCTGTTCTATCCGTATTATTTATATCATTTAAAGCTATGCACATGTCGTGAAATATCGACAGCCGAGATACGCGCGCGCGCGCTCACAATTTGGGTATTTTTAATCCCCCGGGGATTTCCTGGCAATTAGCTAAAGTGAAACCGACATTTCCTATACCGCAAGCCAATATCTTCGAGGTCGGAACAAAGTGGCAAACGGAAGTAAAATCGCGAGGAAGCTTGTCGTCACGCGAGCCGTATCTCGCCCGTCGACAAGATTATTTTCATATTTTCAGGAGACCCGATTTGCATACGGACTCACGCGGCTGCACCGGCAGTAAAACGGAGTATTCCTTTTTTTCCCCCCTTTCTCCGGATACGTCGGCACCGATTTATTGGCTCGAATTGAATGCATTAATTGCCGGCACGGCTCAATTAACATGATACGAATAGGAAGCGCAGAATCGGAAGAGATGACTCAACCAGCCCAAGCTCAAATAATGTTTAACGCGACTTGCCTCAAAGCTGACCGTTTCCAATTAAACGCGACGTTGGCGCTACGCGAGCCGATCCATGAAAACTTAGACCATCATTAAAAACCATTTATCTCTTTCCAGAGAATAGCATGATACATCGGAGACGCTATTACCTTTCCGTTTAAATTAAATTTCAAATTGGAAATTTATTAAGGTGCGCGCGCTCTCATTCGCGCGAGACGATCAAGATAAATGAGATAATTGCGCGGGTCGTACGTAGGTACGCCCGAATCGCGTGACTCTGACACTTACCACCGCGTGTGTGCGTGCGTGTGTGTGTGTATGTGGGCATATACGTATGTGTTTGTTACACTCACCCCCGATTCCAGGGCGGAAATTTTTCAGCCCGAAAAATTCCCCCTCCCCCTCGCTCTGTCCCCGGCTTAGTTCAATTCCCAGCGCACAAAATTTCACGCGCGCTTCGTAAATGCAAGCTGCACCCCGGTTGCAGCACGGCTTTAGAGCCCTCGCGTAAATCACCACACCCTGTTATGATGTCACGTGATTTACCCTGACCCAACCGAGCCCACAGAACCCGCGAATAGGTCTTCTGGGGACGATAGTGAGCACGGCCAGTCACGAAACCTCTCGCCGCTTTCGTGCTTAATTAGCATACGAGCTAAGTCGATACAGAGGCACGATGACCTTCAAACTTTTCGGCCGCCGCCCGTAAGAAGCATCTTCGGTCAATTCGTTCGTTTCGTGCGGATTGCCACGGTGACGTCATCGCGGGTTGATCAATCGATCAATACGTGCGAACCGGCCGCGCTAATGTTGCGCTATTGGCCGAAAAAACGGGTTCTCGCGCGAAAATCCTTCATGTAAGATTCGGAAAAAGGGCGAAAACCACCGATGCCAAGTGAATATCGATGGGTAAATGTCGATACATCGATATTTCTGCATCGATGTTACGCTTATATGATGCATTGATATTTATCGATGTCTTGTCTTCGGTATTTTCTTTTTACACTAGTCCCAAGGCGGTGACAAGTCACCTGAATTATGTTTATATTTAAATGTGCCATCAGATGGTCGTTAAAATAACAAGCCATTAATACTGAAACCGTGAATAAGTCACTTTTGATCTACCTTTTTTGTTATCCATGGATTTTCTTGAATTTTATGATATTTAATTGTTTAATTGTTTTACGACAAATATGTAATGAAAATTCAAAGAAATGACAAAGAAAAGATTATACAAGTGGATATACAAAAAGTTACCCAGCTGCGGTTTTAATGTTAAAGATGTAGAAAGAAGAAAAAGAGGAGGAAATCCTACTTTATATAAAATAATGTCACAATTTATATCTGCGATAGTAACGTCTGTGTCGTCAGGAAGATTATTTTCCAAAACAGAATTAATATTAACGCAACAAACAAACCACTTAAAAAGAGTGAAAACCTCGCTATGACAAATATTGTTTTTGTAGCATATAAATACAAGTTTACGAGAATTGTAATCCATATTTATATTTGCTTATTAAATAAATAGAATGTATTATGATAAAATAGAAAAATGTATCACTATTCAATTGTGATGTATCACTATTCAATATTCAAAAGATTTATTAATAATACATTGACTAATAGATTGAATGTTTTTACTATACACATGCATAAAAATTACGTGTATTATAAAAGAATATAATTTTTGATGAAAGCACCTGTGTCGACAAGATATCGATATTACCGAATCGATATTCATCGATGATCGATGTTAACCCATTTCGGGCCGGGCTACAAAAATATTGAAATCCATGAAATCAAAGTACTATTTCAGGATAATTAAAACCTAAGTAACTCAACCTAAAATTTTCCGACTAGCCGCGTTTCCTCGGGAAATAGTCGGAGTCTTCTTGAGTGACACCTGACGTACACTTAGCGAACCATATCATAACGGGAATCGTCATTATTGACGATTTCAATTTTTGGCATCAAAATACTTTATCGTTTTTTCAATTTTTTTATTTTTTACTTTTTTTTTTAATTAATTAATAAAAAGGGAGAGACAACGAATTAAAAAGGTATGTTTTGCAAGGTTATTTCCCACTCTCACTCACCGCCGGGGAAATGACGGGTGGTGGCGAGGTGAGTTTATTTTCTGAAAGGCAAAAGTCCGAGCTATATTTCAGTAATGAGATTTAGACCAGGATCTACCTTTATCATAGATAAAAAAATTGTTGACGATAGATAAATTTGTTGTTCCTGTGTAGGGACAGAGGAACGAAACGGGTTAAGTTTCGACCGCGATTTCGATGTCAAGTATCGATGTCCTTCCTACCCGATGCGGAACCCTAATAAGAACGAGAACCGGATGCGATGCTATCGTTCGATCTTATGCCCCGAATGCACCGAGATAAATAAAAGTTTGTCCCCTACGGCTTATTCACGATGTCAATTAACATTCCATGAGCAGTGGGGCTGGAGATTCTTCATGGTGCTCCTCGAACTTTATGAAATATTTGCGGAACACGTTGCGTCGGATGCAATGTACGCGCACGCATACACACACGCACACAGACACATGCGCACGCGGTATTGGGAGAAACGACGAAATCTGTAGTTGAAATCTCGGCTCGTAAAGCCGATTATCTGGCTACTTCGCGTTTCCTTTCGCGGGGAACAGCGTCACGTCACGAGATTAAGCGGGAGGATATCAAGAGATAGGATCAAACTTGTATCGCGGTGCGGTCTAAGCCGCGAATTAGGATTTGCATACGAGAAACGCACGTGCTGCCCTTGCCGGAGACGTTAACTCTTCTGCGATCGCACGAACGCGAGAGATCGGTTAATACGTTAAGGAGTTTTCCAGCGCGAAATAGAGTAGGCGAGAAAGAGGGTGAGTCGAGCGTAAACGGTTATCCGTCCCGGATAAAATTAGTCTCAGGATTCGGGACGCTTAATACAATATCTGACCGCGGTGTACGCGTGTGTTTGTGTGTGTGTGTGTGTGTGTGTGTGTTTTACATATAAATTTAACATTCGACCGTTTCGTATTCGGGGAATTGCGGCCAATCAATTTGCGACTTCTTCTCGTGCAAAAATAAGCATCCCCTCACTACTCCCCCCCTCCTTCCGCGAAAGTTGGGGCGCAAGAAGGCTGCATTTTCATATCTGCCGGCGATATTCTCTTACGAGAAGCGGCGAGGCATTAATAATTAAATAACACGTATCTTTTTGAATGCAAATTCTCGGCCGATTCCATTGTACGGAGGATAGCAGGAACCCTGGAATATCCGTGTCCTCCTCCCCCCTTCCGGAGACCCGCCTCGGTTCTAAACCCGGTGTTACACCTATTGTGCGACCGTTGAATCGGTCCGGAAAAAATGCCCGTAACGAATTTCCGGCGGGTCGAGGTGGTTTTGTCAGGAGAGCGCACGCGAAACCGGCCCGGTCGCCTCGGACGGAAATATCGAAAATCGAATGATGATATTGAATCATTCCGCGAACGGATTCGCTTATTGGCGCGCGCTGTGTCAGCGGAAGAGACTTTAAATGGCATTTCTGGCTGGCCGTGCAGAGCTCGCTCGCGTATCGCGGAGGCGCGATCGCGTGTCTCGCAATAAAAGATAATCGACGTTTTCCTCCGCGTAATTTCATTTCCTCCTGGTTGATTCTGAATCGAATTGATGCGCGAGCCGCTGATTTCCTTATCAGGTCCCGGTGGATTCCCCGAGCCAATGAGGTGTTCCCGACTGGAAAATTAAGTTGTTGCTTCTCACCTGCCGTCTAATACACGCGTATACACAAGAGACCAGCATAGAAATTTTCCCAGATTTCCTCCCGTATACAGCGCGTATATATTCCGATTAGAATACCCACAGTGGAATTTCCAAAATAGGTTATCCCGCCGCGATATCAATTGGGAATTCCATTTTCATCCCGTTATCATTTCATTCTCATCCCAAACATGGGGCGAAACCTCTTTTCCACGATGCTGATTGGCTGTGCTCTACGTGCGACCTGTCATCGAGTAACAGTTTGATCGAATGTCAGATTAGGGGATTGATAAACGGGGTTACATTTTTAATTCATCTCGGGCTGCAGAAATATTGAAACCCGTGAAATCCAAGTACTGTTTAGCATAATTAATTTTAGTTAGAATAAATATTTTTGACGTTTTGTAGGAATATATTTATTTATATTTTAATTATATATATACAGCAATTTCTACATATTATTATATTTAATATTAACAAAGTTATATATAATTTTGTGCAGCATTGAACGAAAGTTTTGCTTGCATGGTTATCATGATTCTGGACATTGTAGGTTTCTGAAGCCAAAAAATTACGGAAAAATGATTAAATTATAAATTTACAGCTATTGTTTCTACCATGATGGAGAAAGAAAATCAGTTTTTTACAAAATAACATAAAAAGAGAATAATCGAATTTTGGGCTAATTCTTTTTCAGCTTTGGGAGCCCATAAAAGTTGAAATATTAAAAATATTGACTTTATCGTGATAAAGACGATAGTCGCAAGTTTATAACTTAATAATTTCTCGCCAGTTCGTCTTCAGAAAATTGCAATATTCGGGATCATATTTATGATGGGTTTATTTTAATGCTATTATCAAGAAAATCTATTCTTCGTTCAAGATAACCATTACTTGAAAAAGAAGGAAGAAAAATAAACTGGGGTAATCGCTTTTCTCTGTATTAAAATTAACATTTTTCCTTGCGTAGAATCCATCATAATTTGGGAAATCGGATTGGGTTCCAAATAAATCTTAAGAAATGTTCTACACGGAAACTCGTGGCACGTCCCCGATGTTTTCGCGTGTCATTGGCTACCCGGTTCTCTTAATTGCGCGCAAGGACGGCACTTGTGGATTTTTTGCGACGCGCGGAAGCTATCACGACGCAAATTGTTAGTTTTTGCTCAGGTGGCGCACACTGCTAAGAAATCCACATGGAATTATTGCGATCGAGCGGCGGCGGCAAGAAGCGAGCGAAATGGGCTTTGTGTGTTACTCCACGTGTNGGGGGGGGGGGGGGGGGGGGGGGTGTAGTTACAGAGATGCGTCTTGCGCGGTCTCTAAAAGCTCGCTGCCAAAAGAGGTTTTGCTCGGCCCGCTGTGCTCGCGGGGGGGGTTGCGCTTGTGCGGTTTCGGTAATGTACAGTCGCCCGTAAGTATTCCGCCCGAGGGCAGATAAGATCGACTACCCTGGCCGATGACGTGGTCGATCTTAACTGCATGCTATTTCGAGATTTTCGCCATTCGGTCAGAAAATATCCCGCGAAATCTTCGGGCCGGGCGGCGAAACGAAACGCTAAAGTCACGCAGCCCTCTTCGCCAGCCGCGACCTCGAAGATAATAAAGCTCAGATATTGCATCCTGAATCACGAAGAGCCGCCCGAATCGATATTCCACGTTAATCGCCCGTCGCTTTCGGGGTTTCATTGCGAATCTGACAGCCGGTGCTTAAGTGTAATTTCGATAAATTAGGGGGGTCGAGGGTGTATGTAGGGCGAGCTTCGATACGAGAAAGGTCAGACCGACGACGTGTCGGCAACGTCGGCAGATATCGAAAAATCGTTCGAAAGAAGGTAATCTCTTTTTCTCTCCCCTTCCCCTTTCGTTCAGAATGCAGCGTCTTAATTGGCCGCCGATGTCCATTCGACGACGCGAAGATCTCGGATACTCCGCCGAGGGCAGATAATTCGCTGCGGCGCGAATCGACGGGAGATTCCTTCTGCGATATTAAATTACGTTCGTTCCACTGATTGGTTCTCTTACTTCCCGAACGTTCTTTCCCTCTCTCTCTCCCTCTCTCATTTTCCACTTTACCGCGTAAAGTTGCCCGTAACGCACTCCCCGCGGGAATCTCGCGTGAAATTCCTCGAGGATTCACGGAGGAGATTAACGCTCGACGCGCTTGCTCGCAGGGGTCACAGGTGATGGCACGTTTTACGCGCCCTCGACGAAGAATGGCGAACACGACTGACTCAGCCGCAACGACCGGCGACAGCCTTCTCTCGTCCTCGACGACGGCACCGTTCACCACCCCGTCGACATCGGCGAGCTACTCGAGCGAGGGTTACACCTTCAACTACAGCGGTCTGCCCAGCCTCGGCGGCTATTCGCTGGACGACCTCAACTACACAGAACTGTGGGTCGACGTTTGGAACGGCACCGAGGTCAACAACGTCACCGAGAGACTGAACACGACGGTTCTGAGACCGGACAGCTACTGCGACGAGTGGGAGGCCGCACAGCACAAACTCTTCCAGGTGAACCTTCATCCTTGAGCCCTTCGCGTTCCATCGAGGATTCTATTCGTCCTCTCTCATCATCAGCTGAATTGGAATTAGCGCGGAAATGAATTCCCTCCGACTGCGACGATGACTTTATTGCTCGTCGGACACGGGACATGTTAACTTTGCACAGTATATTAGAAAATATCAAGCTCCGTATTCCACTGAGAAGTTAACGAAAATATCAGGCGATCTCTGATAATTCCCCGGGGAAAGTTTGAATTCTACACAGAACTACGTGGATCCGTGCTTCGCTCTAGATGGCCTAATATTCGTCAGTTTCTTTTCTCTTGTCTCGACACACTCGTCGGGTTGACGATCTAACCTCATCGGCCGCGCTCGTACAGTCTGTCTAATAAGAGCGTGACCGATGTAACTTTTAAACTATTCATTACACAAAAATGAAAACAATTATATATGTAGTACATAATCAGTATCATGGCGCTCTTGTACCGATAAGTCATTCAATCACCGACGTTGTCGATTATTGTCTGACTCATCTTCCAAGCATACTTTCCAATTTTTTGCACAGTATGTCGTATAACACCCTGTATACGAATCCCCGGATTTTCCAATTGAGTCAAGTACGAAAGTACCCGTGAGATCCCTCGAGCTACGGTGGTCGAGGATTCGGTCGCGAGGATCGGGCGTCCCCGACGCGAGATCTCGACGTTCTCCGATCATGATGACCGGTAGATTCATTCGTCGCGTTGTTAATTTCAGGCGGCGAATATATTTTTTGCGTTTGCATTTCTGGTGCCGCGCTGGTTCAAGATTTCCATCTTGGCTCTCCGCACATGTCTCACGGTGGGCTTCATGCTGGCGGCCCTCTGGGCCGGGATCACTATATGCGCCCTGGACGCCATGCTGTGGTGCTTAGCCCTCGGTCTGCTTAACGGTATACACTCGCTGATACTCGCCTGCCGATTCTTGCCGCCTGCCCTCAGCCCTGAGCTAGCCGAGCTGTACATGAAGCTCTTTAAGCCGTACAAGGTCAGCAAGAAGCACTTCCAGGAGCTGGCGAAGGAGGCGAGGATATACAAGCTGGATCCCGGACAGACTTACGCGACAGAGGGAGTCACCTCGGCGGACGAGAGGTTGTCTATCCTTTTACGTGGGAGGTGAGTACACTCTGTCCCTTTTTAATTAGAACTTCTTTCCGAAACAAGGGCATTCCCTTCCCACGGAGGAAAGCCGATCTCCTTCTAATTGAAACCGGATTAATGCGAACGGCTAAAATCCCCCCGTCTTATTCTTTATCGCTCTCATCGGAATGAAATTAATATCGGGAAGTGCGCGATCCTGGAAATCCTCTCGTCTCGACACACCCGTCGGGTTGGCGATCTTATCGGCTGCGCTCGTAGTTGCGCCGTTATCGTTCTCACACGAGAGTTCCTCTTCTGTTCGGCATCCTCCCTTTGTCAAGGCGTAGGCGAGTGGTCGCGCAGCGCAGTTTCAGTACTGAGTCCTCCTCTCGATTCCAGACTGAAGGTAACTTGCGACGGGACCCACTTGCACTATATCAGAGCTTACCAATTCGTCGACTCACCCGAATGGGAGGCCATGCACGAAAACATCGACGACGTCTTCCAGGTGACGATACGGGCCGAGGAGTACAGCACGTACATCTGTTGGACGAGGCTCAAGTTGCAAAGGGTGCTTCGGCACAGGCCCCTACTCAAGGTCCTCCTCAACACTCTCATCGGTAAGGACATTACGTCCAAGTTGTACGCCCTTAACGAGCAGCTCGCTGGTGTCGCGACCGCCAGTGAGAACGCCACGTCGAATCCTTACAGGGGAGTCTCGAGGAGCCTCAGCGTCGACGCCGTTAACACCGAAGTCGCCGGAAGGGTTCGATCGGCGACCTGGAAGACGCAGAGGCGACACAGTAATCCGCGCAACGACAGTAAGTTCGAGCCTCCTTCTCTCCCCACGCGGTATCGAGAGGACCTTCGAGGATACGCGATGTAGTCTCCCAGCGTGGAAAATTTCTCGCGATCTAATTGAGATCCTGAATTCCGATTCCCCGAAATAATTGTGAATTCTAGTTGGGAAATCTACGCGGGTTCCGGTTGGAAGCACGGTGTTTCGAACACACGATTCTGAACGGGAAACGCAAACAAGTCCTATTTGCGTCACTCTTAACGCTTTTCCAGAACGAAATACGAAACACTTTGAGTAATTTACACTTCACACGTGCACACACATGCGCGCGCGCTACGTTTACGCGTATTACGCGCTATTAAGCATAGAACATTAAAAATATAACTTCGTTCATTAAACGCCCCATCTCGCCATGTTCGGTCCGGTAGACCGCTGAACGACTTTCTAGTTTTTCTTTGAACTTTGTGGGACAAATCACAAGGTATAATATGTTACATCCGGGAAAATCATGAACAATTTCCACGCCGGTTGATTCCCTTCTGTACTTTCGTACAGATATTTTCTCCTCGACGGAAACTCGACGGGAAATTCGGTCAATTGCTTGCTTCACCGTAACATTTCACACATTTCGCCGTCATACGCTCGTAAGATTCGCCGTCTTCTCGCGTGCCCTCAAAGGTCTCCGATACAAATCTACTTACGTAACCAGCCGTTCAAAAGACAACCGAGCGCACGACGAGAGCTAGACGTTAGAGACCTTTAAAGGCTAACCCGAGTCGTATACAGGACGGTCGCAATTCCTCTGTCCCCAGAGATTATCCCGCCCCGGTACTCGAATCAGTACTGGGCGCCGGTGGTGGCGAACCACTTCCCGCCGACCTCGCCGTTCATCCAGAGCCGGGACCTCGGCTACTCGTTACTGCCGCAGGGTGTCCAGTTCTCGCCACCTCCACGAGCACCCTTACTGTCCCACTCTTCGTTGGCGCGGCAACGAAGCGGGGGTGCTGGTGGCGACTACACCCTGCTACCTCAGACACCGAAGCTCGAGAGGAAGCGATCGAAAAAAGCGGCCCGAGAGGTGGGTTTATCTTGTTTTCGATACAAGGTCGCAAGTTCGATCGGTTTATCATTGGATCGTGCGATAGAATCTCCGCGGACTGCGCGGGAAGAATGTATTTGACACGTTCGCACACGTGTAACGCGTCAATTTCTCACGGTGAGAGAAATTTTGGTTATTTTCCGCCGCGATTCTGCACAGCCGACTCCATTTAATGCCATCTCATTTCTTAGGCACGTTGAACCAATTAGATGCGTTACTTTTATGCGCATCGTAACTGCTGCTGCTTCGGAGAATCATCGTTGCCGATTAGTCAAATTGTCAATAGTCATGATGTGCAAATAATGCTTCTGGATATTGTTTGTGTAACTTTGTCCCACGGGCGAAAACGTGGAAAGTGAAATGTTGTCAAATGAGAAAATGTACACTTTCCGCGAGTTCACACTAAAGGAGAAGATTTATGACCCTCCAGGGATTGATCATAAATCTTCTCATCTGATGTGAATTCGTGAAAAGTGTACATTTTCTCATTTGACAACACTTCACTTTTCACGCTTTCGTCCCGGATGAAAAATCGATACTTTAATTAGAAATGTTCGATGTTATGCCTATACGGGATGGGACAGCATATGTTTGACAACGATAACTTCTCATTCTACGTTCGCATAAACAAACCAGATCTGTCGTGTTATAAAAAAAATACAGGGCGATCTCTGCGGAGACGGTTTCTCGAAAATACGTTGGCGAACATGTTAAGACAAGCGAGAAATTCAAGCGCGAAATTTACAAAGTAAATCGCGAAAACGCGTAGAGACGAAGAGGACGGAGTCTTCGTGAAATTTTCTCACTTTTCTTCCTCGGTGAGAATTTAATGAAGCGACGCAACTTTTACCTTCGATATCTCCAACGTTTCGATAACCTGCTACCTCTATATGCATCGCGTCGTGTCAAAAGATTATTTAAACGAACACCGCGCATGTTGATACACGGTACCGTGCTCTGAAGGGAGAGGGAGAGAGAATATCTTTGCCGTCCGTGTCATTAACGACCCCTCTTCAAACAATCGAAATGCACACTGTGCTATTACAAGTAGGTCGGAGTCGTCCCGATAGTCGTCCGAGCGCACTTCATTTGTCGGCGTGTACGTGTATCAAGAGGGGCCATGTTTGCCCCGACTTACCCTTAACGAGCGTGCTGGAATTGTCCGGTGCGATTAAATGCGCCGTTGCCATTTCTAGAGGGCCATAATTACAGTTTCCGCTTGTCAATCTTGACATTTTAATTAAATTTATGTGTTTGGCCTCGTTTCCCGAGAGTTTACCGAGGCTCGATTTCAAGATAAATACGGGGCAACGAAATCGCCGCTCTCGCACTCGAGGACCGCATTCTTCGCTTCCTCTTCCTCACCGGATCAGAGGAACTCTATTAGTTTCCTTCCTTTTAACACTGTTCGATATGCGAGTTTGTCGATTCGCGAAATCCTCGTTTCAGGTCACTTTTGAGACTCCGGTATGACGTTCGCTCGACGGGGAAGGCCCTGCCAGCGTGCCTCTACTCTCACTGTCGCCGCAGCGCTCCGCCTAGCCCCGTCGTCGTCTCGTCACCTTGATGCACGCGGCGAAACTCACCCTCTGAACTTCGACGAAAGATCGACGGCGATATCAACGAATGGCCTACTCCGTCGAACAATCGAAAGGAAGCAACGGGGAGGGAAGGGGACGGAGGGAGGAGGAAACGTCTCTTTCTCTCTCTCTCTCTTTCTCTCCTCGGTAGCACGATAAACGCGGGAGGAAAACGCCGGAGAGAAGCGAGAAGTCGTCGCAGGGTGCAGTTTCGAACGTGTGCGATTGATTTTTCATATCCTGCAAGTGCCACGCCTTACACAGACACGCACGCACGTCGTGAAATCGAACGCGCAATGGCGATCGTGAGAAATTGATCCCGACGTCCATCGACGAGCCGTGGGGGCATCCGTTTCGGAGTTTCGGACCGAAAAGAAATAGGGGAGCCGGGTTTCTTCGGACCGAACGAAACGTTCGTGACTCAACAGTGAGAAGTGGAAATAACGAGCGGACAATGCCAGGACGGGAGATTGTGAACGAAAGAGACTAAATATAAATATATTGTATACTATTGGCGGGAGAAAGTGAGAGAGCAAGAGCGAGAGAAAGTGTGTGAGAGAGCGAGATTGAGTAATGAAGAGAGAGAGAGAGAGAGAGGAAGAGCGTCGCCTCTGTGTACACCTTTACATCGACTGTGATTATAACGGATATATTTGTTAAGTCTTTCAGAGAAACGCTAATTATATACATTATACCGAGAGACACATGCGTAATTAGCCACCGCGGTAATCACACTCATATCCTACGCTCGCGTGAGTTGAGGTGTCCTCCGTATAGTATTTCTTTTCTCTCTATTCTCGTTTCCCGACGATCCGGCGTATCTCGCGGATTCCCGGTTCAATTCTTTCACCACAGCCTCTGTCTCGGCCAATTTGCAATTGAATTGGATTTTTCATTTATCTCTTTAACACTTTGCGGTCTGCACGCCCCGTTGGTAAAAGTATGAATTTTGCGGTAATAAAAGCCAAATTATTGTAATTTCAATGGATCCTTTTAATGTACTGGTGTTTATTTACAACCGAAAAAGCGACAACTTTGAATGGAAGCTCCATGCGAAGTTGTGTTATCTGGCTCCAGTAAATTGTGAGCTTAAAATTCATATTTAGTCGTACATTCTCAGTTGTAAATAAACACCAGTTCATTATCAATGAACATAATACATTTCAACTTCTGTGTTCGTTTTTATTTGTTTCGGACAAAGATAGAGCAGTTTTTTCTTACCTTAGAAAAAGTCAAACATCGTCATATTGATTAATTAATTTACATAAATGACAGCCGTCCGATACAAAATCGCGCTTACAGTTTTTCAGTAACGTGCTAATAATTGAACGTAAAAAATTTTGTATATCCTCTGAAGATATAATAATATAATAATACAATAATTTAATAATTTCACATCGTCCGATTCTTTATCGGATATTATTCTATTATTTAATATTTCTACACTTCCATTCATTATTGTTCCGCACGATCATTAACGAAGGACATCTGAACAGCGCGTACTGGCCGGGATCGTCGCATAAAATTAGTACATAAAATGTGCATTCACGATATAAATGTGATACGTCGAGAACACGCAACAGTTTGTATCCGAAACCGGCAGACGGGGAAAATAACATTGCATTTGCACTCCCTTAATCAAATAGAGAACACGTTAAACGAATAAACGGGAATGAAACGAGGATGAAAACGGAAGACAAACCGAATAATTCAGACGTAAACAATAAGTGCTTCGTTAAAAAGAAAAAAAAACATAAATCTGCAATAAAGTGCTTCGAGGAAAAGTAGTTAATCGCGAGACACCAATTAAAGGAAAAAAAAAGCAAAGTTTAATTATTCACGCAAATTAAAAGGAAAAAAATTAACATGCGTCGCGCGTAAAATAGTTAACGTAGAAGAAAAAAAAATATGTGTGTTTGTATGTTTCTATGTTTATATAATCGCCGCGTGTGAGAGCGAGACCGTAGAAGATCAACAAAGACGCACAAACGATTAAACAAAACACGTGAGAAAGATTAAAGAAGAAAACAAATTTAAACGGCTGCGTAGTGGCGAGTGTAAATGTTGTAAACGCAAAAGTGGCTGTAGAATATTGTAAAAGTTACGACACGAAGGAGTGTGTGAGATGTCGAGAGGCGCACGTCGGAAAGGATCGCGTCGTCGTTTTTTCGGACATTTGATTTCCGTTACTTTGGCTGAATCGCACGAGACAGTTGCGATTTTCCATCATTATGTAGTTGCTTTCATAAAAAGAAAAGGAAAAAAAATAACGTAGATATGTGAATATACAGACATATAGTAGTTGAAATATAGCAACTTTTTATATTTATAACGATCGAAATTTTTTAAAGAATTACTTTGACGAGCTGTCACTTGTTGTTGTTGTTGGTTTCTGGCTGTGATATTCGCAATAATTTATCCGCGTATTGTATACGTACACAGTCGGCCATGACGGATTTGTCGGATCACTTTGTGGCACCGATCGCGGATTCCGCGGACTCGTTTGCAAAAGCTCGATCTATTTTCCGACGTAGACACGAGCCTAAAGTACGAATGGGTCTGTTTGAGTGATCTTTGTATCAATGTCGCATGGTGAGAATGAACGGGAGCGAGCGAAAGGCGAATCACGCGAAAGACGAATTGCAGCAGCGACACATCAACATCACGACGATATTGTATATTATTATTATTTATGATTACAATATGTTCGTTGACTATTATGTTAGAAATAAAAACTACATTGAGAAACATAGGATCTCATTCGGCGATTTATCCCCGAATCCCTTATTATTACACCTTCGCAACGACATTGGTATGTAATGACGAATTAAAAGATCCACCGGCATGAGATAATTATTCGACGCAAAAGAAAAAAATTAAAATTATTAAGAAAGAATCGAATATCAATTCGTCTTACACCGCTCGTGCCTGCATGGGGAAAAACAATTTGCTGGCGCAACAAATTTTCTACTGACGCAGCACAAATCTGTCAGTTACTACATTTGAGTTGAGTTGCACTACTCCGCAGAACGGGGATTTCTGATAACCATCACTCTTCTGGTCTGACACATGATGAAAAATTTAAAACTGTTTTGCGACAAATCACAGTTGATAATAAAAGGAATTTATAGAAATCTAGGGTAAGCGGTATTTGATGAAAAATCATGATCTCTCCGCGTGATGTTTACTTGGATGTTCATGGTAATATATATGGCACATCCACAAATTATTTTGCTGTAAGAACAAATCAGTAAATGCAGGAAAAGATTGTTTTGTTCTGCCGTTTTAGCAGATTAACGTGTCCTAAGAACAAATTCGCTCAGCAGGATATTTTTTATCCCGGAGACAAAACTGTTTCTGCTCCGATTACGAACAATTCACTAATTTGTTTGCGCCAATTAAATTTTATTGCTGTCAAATACAATTGCGACAAATATGCAGCAATAACGATGCGGTTCCACTACGACGGCAAAATTATTTTTCCCCGCGCATATAATAAGATTCTAACGAATAAATTATTTATTTTAGAAGTCTCTGATTTTATAACACGCATAAAGGCTCACAGTTATAAATATATTTAAAATACATAAAAATAAACGAACGCGCGAAAGTTACATAAACGAGATTCACCCGCGGGAATCGGTCGTTTCGTTGTCAGCGATTGAGGATTTCGCTAATTGAATCTCACACGGAGGAACACATGCGTTGTGTCGCGAATCGTCATGAAGTGAGAACTGACAATCTGTCGTTCACTTTGATCTGTACCTTATTGTCATTGAGCTTGTAGACTTTTAATTCGCTGTCGCCGTCACCGTCGTAGTCGGCATCGTCGTCGTCGTTAATATAATCAGTCTCTCGCTTATATTCGGAAGGCTTCACAACGTGAACACGCTCATAAGGACGTTTTTTGCGTTTCTCCTTCCTCTGCGGAAGCTGTATTACTATAATGTAGGGCTTGTCGTTGTCCGGAATGTCGACGTCGTAGTCTTCGTAGTGCGGCGCGTACCTACGCCAGTCAATCGTGAGCGAATAAAAATTCAGTTTTTATTAACCGGCAGTCGATTGTCAAATTCGCTCGATAAAACGAGCGATTTTTATCGAATATATGTTGTTGCCGTTTGCCCCGGTTTCTCGTCTCTTTTCATACCTGTGGCGGTCCGATTCGTAAGGACGATACTTGTGCGGCGGTCTCCTCTTCGCGTGAAAGCGTTTCTGCGTTTTCCCGCGCGGATGCCAGCGGGGTGGCCGCCAAGGACGAGGGCTGAAATATTTGTACGGTCTGACGCCTTTGAAGGTCTCGCTGAAATCCACGATCTCCAAGGACAGAACGGTGAGCATGACAATCACGGATACCTGAGAATTACAATGAACGCGTTTACGATTTAGGGGTGTATCGCCCGTGAGTCAAAATAATGAAAAAATTATGAAAAAATCACAGATTGATCTACGCTGCATTTAAAAGCGACACCGAAAGTTTGACGCAGTAATTCGGAGACTGGATCGGAAGTTATCCTATTTAAAGGAGGTCGTAAGGTGAAGTAGGTTTAATAAGAATTCGATGAAACTTGCGTATATATTGAAATGTCATCTAACTTATTACTCGTGCGATTAGAAGAAGATTGACCATTCGAAGGCTGGGGTATTTTTAACTAAAATTTCTTATATTATTCCTTAAGATTAGCTATTTTTAATGTCCTTCTTTAATATCTTCTAAACTAGAAATAAGATTTCAGTGAAAAATTACTATAGTATTAAGAACTAATAGGCAGACATTATACGTAACTTTCAGAATGATTGTTCATTTTGTTTTGAAAATACAACGATATGAGGTTCATGGCTTATGCATTGATGAGAAAAATAAAAAAAATAATATTTTCGTATTCGTAATATTGCGTATATACATATGTTTGCCTCAATTTCATTTTAAATTAACATTTATTATTTAACCAGTGAAATAAATGTCAGGAACGTAATTTCGCTTGGTAAATGCTAACTTCACGAGTGACCCGCCGAAAATACGGGCACTAATAGGCAATGCATTCTTAATTAACGTCGCGCAAACTTGCAGCGCGAGGAAAAACAATCCCTCCTTCGATCAATTAACTTACCTGCATTCTCGCGTGTGCCGTGATGCCGAATAAAACGTCTCTTAATTAATACGAATGCTTCACGCCACTCGGACGTATTCTCTCTCTCGGTCCATTTTAATTAAATTATTAATTAAATAAAAATGCGCTCGCTCCGCACATCGGTGCAGAATCCGGTCATCGCTCGCTGACTCCTCTCGTTCTATCGATCATTTTTTTCCCCCGACGAAAGTGGTAAACAAATAAAATACGCACGTCGATTTCGCGGGTATATTCCGTACAGTCACTATGCAATCGGGAAATCGCCTGTTTGAAAGATGTACAATGTAAAGTCCTCTCGATATCACTGTCGGATTTTTTTTTCGATTCTAGGCCGTCACGTGTGTCCCGAACAAGATGCGAATTCGGTATTTCTCGATTCGCGAAATTCATCAAGATCTCGGACGTGGTGAAACCGTGCGCGCGTCCGAACGAAATCTAAGCTGATCGAAACGAGACTGAACCCTCGAAAGTCCACGATGAGCANTTATATCATCCCCCCCCCCCATTTCTAGCTTTCAAGGCGCCTAGAGCGATATAATGGCTCGTGAATGCTGCATCGTCACGATTAAATTCATTACGATTCGCTTGATTGAAGAGAGACGAGTTCCTATTGAACGTGCACACCGAGACGTGTTTGCTGAAACTGTTTGCCAAACTTTCCCGGAAAATACAGCACGACGTAACGAACAGATGAAACAGGTACGCGAGATTATTGCGGGTAACTGCATTAAACGGCGCGAAGCTCGGTGTGAAAAAGCCAATGGTCGATATCGAATGTCGCTGACGCGATAATATATCAAGAAGTGAGAGATTGCATTCGAGTAACTGGTTCAGGCAAATTCTACGAATGATTTATTTACATCCCGGCGAGGCACAAATATTTTCTCCCTAACATGAATTCGCGAAATATTAAAAAATGCCTCTCAGATATCCGCGTATTTTTACATATTATATGCGTTGCAATCTCACATGCGAACGTTAAAGCAACTTTTTCTTCTGCAGAAAATAATTGTGTTAAATTGTTAAATTTCTACAAATTCGACGCGTAAAAATTATTTCTTCGAGCGGATATTTTAGTAAAATTCGGCCTTCTCTCTCTCTCTCTCTCTCTCTCTATATATATATATATATATATATATATATATATATAATAACTCGTATAATCTGTTTATATAAATAAATACGGCAAATATATCGGCGGGATGTTTTGCTTTTGCAAATGTAATCGGCGATTCTCGATAGGACAGTGCACGATGCAAAGTGGCAATGAAGAGATTTCAGTGTCAGTAAGAAATTGCCGCAGCTGACAGGTCGTAAACTTATGGGAGGGAAAAGTGAACGAGGACACCTGTCGAGATATACTTTCGCGTTACTTTCAACAAAGAATACGCACGTAATGCGTACACGCGTTTACTTTCGAACGTTTCTTCGGGCTGCGCGATTGTCTCGGATGCTGTCGCTGTTTTATTGTCGAAATTAATGTAGAGTGGCGGAACTACTGCTCGGCTCGCATTCAAGATTTTAGCTCGGTCTTTCTCTCTCTCTCTCTCTCTTTCTCTCTCTCTCGAACACTTTTACTTTTTATTTATGGGGGAATGTTGCTATTTTAAGAAACTACTTTTTTTTATGACCGTGAAATTTTTCATTTAAAGTAAGCATTAAATCAGCAGACATTTGAATCAACCGCTTTATTTTTGGCTTTAGTTATTTTGTTTTTATCTTAACTTAAGATTTTTACTTCCCTCTTCGGACTTAGATAGAATTAAAATTAGAAGACATCCTTTTCATAGATTTTTACTCTATTCGACCCGTGGAAGATTTTATATGGCGTAACTGCAACATTACAGATCGTACTGTTACAATTGCATTCACACACAGCTAGATTACACACGTAGACTTGTGCGCTCACACATATATCTTGTGACTGGAGCGACAAAGCATATGTAATAACAACGCATATGTTTCATTATTGCGCATCCATCATTTCTCGCTCGTTCGCGTTGCGTTAACAACAATTACGGTTTCTCCTAGCTTACGACAGACAAGTTGGCTTATCCAAGTTGACAGTTACCTTTATATTCGATCACATAAACGAAGCATGCCGTTTCACGAAGACGCATCAGCACGTATAAAAAGCGACGTAAATAATTGCGCGAGAAACTGAACGAAGCTAACAATACATTTTGATTACGTCTAATTCATCTCTCACCATATACCATACTTTCACTATAAATTCGCGATATAGTAATTTGCACTTTAAAAATTGCAAATAACCGGTTAAAAAGTTTTTCACATATAATTATATATAATTAGATGTATAATTATATATAATTATATATAATTAGATTTAAATATACATAATTAGATATATAATTATATATAAGGCATCATGTATGGGAAATTTGTCTATATATAAAAATACGTAATTATATATGAAATGATGATACAATTATATATATGATCATATATATATATATAATATATATAAATAAATAAATAAATAAATAAATTTTTTTAATATATAATTATACATAATTACACATAATAAGGTGATTCATAAATGCGTGTATATAATAATTTTTTTTATGGACATTTCAATACATAATTATATATGAAGAACTTTCTAACGGGAGACGTGTGAATCCATGTGTGCGTTTAAGGATTACTAGCTCGAGAGAATCGAGTGATCCTCGATAATCCTCGGTATAGAGACAGGACGCACCGAAAGGATCTTAAATCAACTGTATATCAACCGCTCGCGTAAGTGTTAAAAAAACTTTCGGCTTATAAAAGTTCTTGCTTAACCGTAGACGAGAAGTAGACTCTCGCGGGGAACCAATGTAAAAAAGTACGAGGTATAAAAGTGGAAGTGATGACATGGCAATGACAGGAAAGAATCTCAGGAACGGGGAGAAGGCTGAGAAGAGAGAAACTGACGTTGACTCTAACCGACAATTGTATACTCGTAATTCTAATTTTGAAGGCTCGGAGAAAAACAGGGTTTTCTCCCATTCTTCCGCGGATTCTTTCTCTCGTCTTCATTATCGAAAAAGTCAATTGTGGCGAGTTTCAACCGAACACACGTGAATTTTTCCGAACGTATCCTCCCACTTCGGGACAGAAACCGAACGGGAAATCTGCGGGGAATTGCAAGAAAATCGCTTGTCCTCCGAGCCTGCAAAACTAAACTCGTAATCGTCTAATCGTGTGCAATCGCTCTACGGTGATCAACGGTCGCTCGCTACCTGGCACGACGCGCTGCTTTAGACTTCATGCTCGCGAGCACAGTGCTCAAGCTTCCGCCCTGCGCAAGCGGCTCGGTTAAATTTCGAGCAACCTCGGGGCCGAGATCGGGGCTGCGACAGATAATTGCCAGAGTGCACGAGTCCCGTACGAGCGTCCGAGCTAAGTTATAAAGTCCCAAACGACGGAATCCCTTTCAACACTCCCGATCGCGAAGCCGGTCGCAGTCGGGCGCCGCTCGCAACTAACCGGGCCGTCGGGATTAAGGCCGTCGCGATCTGGTCGACGATCAACAGTGTCTGTCGCGATTTTTGTCGATACGAGAGCGCAAGCTACACGTTCGTATCTTGGGGCTCCGCGCAGTCGGTGGGCTTGATCTCCAGCCACCAATCGTTGGGGTAGTGATACTTTTGTAACTCTATACCCTCCCGAGGCACCGGCATCAGCCGGCCGCCGAATTGTTTCGCCGGTAAGGGAGGTATCACCAGTTGCGGCGGGAAGCACTGCAGGCTCGGCGAGAACTCGCAGTCCGGAGGTAGGACCCGCCTGGTCCAACCGACCCTCCTCACCATCTGAGTCTGCAAAGAGCAACACGGCCTGTTAACGCGTTTAAGGGGTTATTACCAGCTTAATTTTTTTTTTGGCCATTTTTTTTTATTGGCTTAATTTATGCTAAAACATCCTTAGAATTGAAATCTACAACGCCCAGGTACTAATTTAAATTTAAAAAATGTTTTAAATCAAATTTTCCGAAGTATTATTAAGTATTGCCACATATCAGCATAAGGATCCGATGCATAAAGATGTGTTTGATGCAATCAAACCAATCTACGAAGATCTCAGCTCCGACGGCCTTCTTTCCCGCTGCTTGGGTGGATGTATCCAAAATAGTAATGAGTCGTTCAACGCAGTCGTTTGGTCAATTGCTCCAAAAACGGTGTCCAGCACTAAAACGATTCTTGGCATTGCGACTGACATAGCTGTCATTACATTTAATGATGGCTTGTCAAGTCTGTTTGCCGTCTACGATACCCTTGGATTTACTGTTGGGCCAAGGATGTATGAATTCTGCTTGGAAACAGACTCCAACCGGATCCAAGCTGCTGAGCACAGTATGTCCGCCTTTGCAAAGAAGGCCAGACGCAGTAATACATCGGCAAAAAAGGATGAAGAAGAACACAATAAGGCTCTTGAAGGACAATTGTACGGTGCAGGGATAGCAGACTGAAGGTAAAAAAATTTTTTTATGGACCATTTTTAAGATTTATCAACTTTAAATGCGTTTTTAAACTTTAAACGCGTTTTTCTCGAAATCATGTTTTCAAAATCGGTCGGAAGTAGAACTCAAAAAGTTTTCATCCGATTGACTTCAAAATTTAACTGTAGCTTCTTCGTTAGATTATCTAGTAAAGTACACACGATTTTAGTGATTGCTTCACTAGAAAAAAAGTTATAACCCCTTAAAGTCGATTTTTTTCGTCGAAAAATGAATTTTTTTGTTTAAACTTCTGCCATTTCGCGAAAAAAAATTTAAAAAATATAATTATGTGTACTTCACTAGATAAACTCATGTAGATTATGAAAAAAATTTTTTTTTGTTCTAGGTTGAACTGGAAGAGACTTCTACTGCCGGCCGCGGAAGGCCTTTTTAAAAAGTGATCTGAAGGTTATTACTGTACAGCCGCCATTTTGTAAATAAACTGCAATAAAAATTTTTTTTTGTATTTCAAAACATGAGTAATCAATAGGATTTTTTTTGTAAACCATTCATTTTAAATACCTTCTCAAAAAAAATCATAAAAAAAGCCTTTAATAACTCCTTAATCGCTGCCGGGCTCTGATCTCTCGACTCGACTTTCGATTTCACGTTAGGCTTGCATGCGCTCCCCGCTGTTATCGAGACTGACAGTTTAGTTATTATGATGTGTGCGTTTTAAGACTGCAGAAATCGTGATTAATGCATTCATTGGTATTTCGGCATCGGTATATGATTATATTGTATAAATATATTTTATAAGTTATATTTAAATGAGACAAAAATATGAAACGGTCTATACACGAAAAGTTTAATATCGCGCGAATACGACCCATGTAGAAGCAAATATATTAACAGAGAAACCTCCGTCAGAATCGTGCGATTTTCGACTTATTTCTAAAGAGAAGAGAATCTGAAGGTCAAAAATTCTTTTCATAGGATTCTCCGGGTCGCAAGGTTCCGGTGACGGCCACGAGAACTCGGCTGGGATCCGGATCTTATGCGCTTCGTAAATTCGAAGGGATCCAAGACGGATTTGGCAAATGTAGTTAATGGCCCGCCAGTTTCCCCGAAGGAGCCGGCACAATCGGATCGTAATGTCTACGCGAAGAGCAATAAAACGAAGTTTACCCCGCCGGTTTATAGACTAACGCGTTGCCAAAGAAGCCATCATTTGTCCTACATACAAAACCGATCGTGAAGCACACAAGAGTCGCAGGCTCCAATTTGCCCGAGTCTTCTGCGAAAGCGTAAAAACGTCTCGGATTTGCATTTGCGTGCCAGATACGTAAAACGTTACGGGAATCTATCGAATAACAATGCCTTGTCACCGCGCAAAAGTAAGAGAAAGAATCCTCGGAATAATGGCTAGTAATTGAAGTGGTGATCGAGCGGGTTTGAAGTTAAAGCGAAATCCTCCACGGGAAACCTCTTGAGTGAAACGATCTCTCGTCGATTCCTGTCATGATTTCGCGTCGATGCATTTCAACGCACAAAGACTCGAGAACGCATCGAAGAGAAATTGTCGTTCACTCGAATTTTAAAATATGTGCGAATCAAGCATTTGCTTGGTCAAATCGAATCGAATCTTTGATATCCTCGAAGTCGAATCAAATAGAATTTCTTTAATTCGAGTGCGAGTCGAATTTATTTATTTATATATTTATTTGAATTTAAACCAAATTTGTCGAGGAATTTGAAAAATTGTACATTACATGTTAATTTAAATATAATAAAGTATCTTCAATAATATTAAACATCTTTTTCTAAATGAGCAAAAATTTATCAATCCGTTTCATGATTCTGCGAATGTTTTCAATCATGATTTTATTTGTATTTCCTTCTGTTTAATATGAGTAATTAAGCTCGATGATGAAAAATAAACCTCTTATGTTCATTCTTTTTTGTATATCAAAGGATACATAAAAGCAGTCCCGTAAATAATAATAAATAATGAATAATAAAATAAATAATAAATAATAATAAAAAAAAATCACTTCTCATAGCTTTGAGAAAAATCCCACCAACTACAAGGAAAATGCTGTGCTGAATGTTAAAAAATTTATACGGCAAAATTAAATTGAACTGAAAATGTGTTTTAATTATCTCATTTCCACAATTCATTTTTCAGAACTACATCAAATTACTTGGCAAGAGAACAACTCTAACATCCTGGTGTGCACAATTTTGTTAACAATAAAAAAAAATGATTTTGAGGAACTGGTTTTTAATTTCAACGCACCGTTCGTTTATCATTTTCCGATATAAGCGAAGCGATCGAAAGACGTGACAAATTCGAAATCGAGCCGCCGACGATTCGAAATTACCGGGCTATTCAAATTTGAACCTTTCCGATTCGAAAACGAACTCGAATCGAATCAACCGTGACCCGGTGCGAATTCGAACGATTCGCACATTTACATTCGCATTTGCAATACAAGTTTAAAATGAAATTTCCCTCAAAACTCGATAGCCGATGTGCCTATGCCAAGTCAGTTAGCCAAGGATTTCTCCGAGGTTATTCTTACCACCGCGTCCTCCTCGAAAACGACCACCTCCACCTTGGGCGCATCTTCGCCGACCTCGTGCTCCTGTATCCTGTAGATACCCGCTGCGTGAAGGTAGGTTGCGCTCAGGCCGACCTCGCGGAAGGCTTTCGTAATTAGGACGTCGTCCCTGAGCGTGTCGACCAAGCACAATTCCACCTTGCGGGCCCACGGCAGCGCACGGCCTATTCGGACTTGACCCCAAAGCCCGCCCAGGCAGAGAAAGTGAACGATGCCCAGTTTAGTAAGAACCAAGTGTGCCCTGGTGAAATCATGGAAAGTGATATATATATATATATATATAAGTGGGACTTTTCTTAACTAACTGGGGATTATCTTAACTAACATAGATCTTCCCCTTTCTAATTTCGCGCGTACGTAGCCTCGACAATGGTCAAATTGAACTCCACGCGTCGAGATTGCGTCATCGTGAAGCTCCCGCGAAATTAATCATAATTAATGACCTCTTTCCTTTTATATATATATATTTCTTTTTCTATCTGTACACATCTCCGTGGCTCGACCCAACGTTTTCGACGGTTTCATTCGCGCTACGATTAAATGTTTCTACGACGCGAGTTTGTCGTGAATAGCGACCTGTAAGCGAGATCATGCAACTTCTCGGTGAACTCCTCGGGCACGCTACACGGTTGCCGTGGAATCTCTTGCCGACTGAGGCTATACCAGAAGAGCACGAGCATTAGGAAGAACGCCGCCAGTGCTCGCATAGGGGTGATGCGAAAGCGTCTCCGTGGACAGAAGAAGCTCATGCTGATGCCCTGCAAGTGGCAAAAAATTCAATTCGATCTTAATTACGAGAGTGCGTTACACGGATTAATCCATAAGTGACTGCGGTGAGTCACGACTTGAAGTTCTAAGCGGCCAATTCATCGAAAGAAATCGACGGTTCGTCGATTTCTCAGGTAGACGTGAATACTTTCTTGTCTTTTCCGATCGACAGATGTTTATACCCTCGTCGTCCCTCTCAGGATCTTTACAAAATTTGAAACGTCATTTGGGACTTTTTTTGGTTCTCGAATCTAACTTTTTTTTAATTAATAGATTGATACCCTCGTTTTTCTTTCACGCTTGGATTCTCGAGTTCCGTCGACCAATTTACGTTCGCCGTATTGGAAATGAGAATTTGAAAATATCCACGAGAAATTGACACACGTTTCCCCGAAGAGCATGAGTGTAATCAACAACACGTCGTCGTTCGGACAACACTCCATCTTTCACCGCAGTCCTGGACACGAGGAAACGGATCGCGAGGAGCTCACAACACTCGGGCTACGTACTTTTAACGTGCGACGTAGTCATGACACACGTGTGACCAGACTCCGTTAAATTTTCCCCTTCGCGAATTTTCTTTCAGCACCGCGACAGAAGCACCTTCATGAAGACTCCGACGTTCCGACCCCTGACCCGTTCAACGTGGCAACGTTGCAAGCTATTGATTTCTCTGTTCTACCGACGGATTCCTCGGGGGTGGCCTCGTCCAGGGGTGAGAAGTTAACGGACTATTTTATTGATCAATCAAGTACTTGCCGTTCTGATCCCTTGCTCCCCGATAGCACTCTTCTTAATTCTAATTCTGTGACTTCGAATTTTAATTTATTTTATTTGGCGATTTCTTCGCGAGAAATTCGCAAAAACATCTCGACCTCACTGTGATTCCCGAAGAATGCGTCCTTCAAGGTATGATCTCTGATATATTCTATCGACTAACAAGTTATACATTGTTTTTAATTTTATCAAAGATCAGTTATAAATTTATATAATCGAGAGAAGCTGGTTGTGCCGATAATCTTAAATAAGGAAGATTTAATAATTATCAGCTCACACTAAAAAAACTTTCAACGATGAATTACAGATTCCTACGTTACTAACGGATCGTCCGTGGAAGATGGCGACCTCTTTGTAAAATGCAGTATTGATACGATATCATTCATTGTTAAGGTAACTTATATTTTTACAATCTCTGGTAGGTATTGACTCTTCATTATAACAGAAAGTTACGGACATTTCATTGTTTGTGCAGTAAAGAGAAATCTCGGACGAAACCTATCTTATCGGTTCGTGGTATGAAGGCACGCTACACTTGATCGATTAGTACCAGCAGTTTGCGAAGATTTTTGAATGCCACAAAGATGGCTAAATGAGGGATTTCTCCACAAGTATGTGTCTAACAGTAAAACAAATTAAGAGAAAGAGAGGCAGTCTCCTTTTAATTTTCCTTTTGTTTTAACTTAAGGTACCGCAAGTTTCTCGCTTTCGTTACGCGACAAAACGTTGGTCTCATCTCTAATTGATATTTTTCGAGGAAAAAGTATGAATAAAAGTTTCACGGGGAAAATTCATTAGGTGAACGCGTGAATGGAAAGCGTTCGGGGCAATTCCCGACGATATTATTACGGCGACAAAAAACGTATCTGCGACGAAATACAAGATGTGTATCCCGCACGAATTCGAACGAGAGATACCCCGAGGTAGAAGGGACGTGTAGATTATGAAAAGGGCGGGAGACAAACGAGCGACGGAAGCGAGACGTGAAATTAACGAGCAAAAATAAACGTTTCCTCGATAATCTCGGCCGCTCGCGGAATTCCCGGCCGGCGTGCGCGCTTCTCCGTTTCTCGCTCTATTTACTTTTTCTCAGAGAGAGCGGCCGAATGAGTTATCGCGGTCGGAGCCCCCCGGGTTATCCTAATGAGCAGAAACGCCAATAAGCCAGAGCGCGCGTTCTCGACCCTCGAGGATGGCACTAAGTTCTTACGTCTTATTTTTAAACGGGGGGTGCGCCTGTTGACGAATTTGCGGGGCGCGCCGTCCGCCGTCGTAAATGGAATACCGAGAGTACTTTTGTCGCCTCCTCTCCTCGATATAACTGAAACAATGGCCGAGCGAAGTGTAAATAAATATAAACGAGTGCAAAAATCTTGGTGAAATTCTAGAAATTATCAATCATTATCGCGGGGTGAGCGATTTCCAATTTAAAGGTGTTACTTCGAGGGACATTCGTTGCATTCATCCGGATAGCACAGGGATGCTCTACGAATGTTCTACGAATGATTCGTTACGAATATTTATGTATTCACGGAATATACTAAAATGCTGTTACATGTTCATGGTATGTTCTTAGTATATTAGCATGCCGCTATTACAAATGCTCTATGAATGTGCATCAAATATAGACAGACGTTTGGGAGGTTCCTAGAACCACACGGAAGAAAGGAATTAGCTGTCCATATAACCAAACTGAAATTTAAATGACAGACTTCATTTTCAGCTCTGGAGGAGCTTATTCTTCCTTTCCGTGTGCTTTTCAGTTCGATCAATGCATTGCACATGCCCAGTAAATGAACTTTACGAATGTTCTAAGCACGTTTTCTTCGTTTTACTGATGACGAACATGCGAACCACTGTTTACAATATTCTACATAGACCCATGGAATCTACATTCGAATATTCTGGAATTAAGAACGCTCGTATTTCGCAAGAATATTCGCGGAATATTTCGCGCTATCCGGGCACTTCCCTCGATTCGCCGCGCATCTGGGGCTTCGCTGAGCTCTCCGTGAAATCCGCCCGTTCCGCCGCGGCGAAATCTTCGGATTGTAACCGGGGTGTCGCGAGCCACCGCGTCGACGAGGCGGGCATTAATTTCCCGCGGCGGGATCGGCAGGGTGCGAGCCATCTCCGGAATAAAAGAGTCCGTTCGAGGCGCGGCACCAGGAAGGGCCGGAGGAGGAGGATGACGACGACGTCGGGGGCGGGGGCGAGGGACGCGGCAAGAAAAATTGCGCTCGATGTCGTGGAAACGGGCGAGAGGCCGTAAAACAAACGGTCGGACGTCGCGCCTCTTTCTCCGCCGTCTAATTCTGTCTTGTCGGCTCCCCGGCTCTTCGTGTATTTTCGTAGCGCGTGTCACCTAACTCTAAGTGGCTTATCTACGCGCTCTCCTCGCTCGGGCCCACATCGGGACACGTGCCTCGCACCTGAACCCCCCCCCC
>NW_014554699.1:311944-330896 GCF_001313825.1 Dinoponera quadriceps | reverse complement strand
GGGACACGTGCCTCGCCCCTGAACCCCCCCCCCCGTCCTCCCGCGCAGCCCGGTTATCTTGAAACAATCGATACGCGAGTGGGGTGTGCTCGCCCCTCGGATTTTCGAATCGCGGCCCTCGCAGTTTCGAGCGCAACCACGCCAGGGGTCCACGTGGTGATGGTGTTGCCGTCGCGAAAATCAGCCTTTAATTAAGAGAGCGAATCCTTATTGTCATCTGGATCGCGCACGAGGATTGTCGAGGAGGCGCGGCGCTCTCTCGCTTTTCCCTCGCTCGCGTTTCTAATTACGCGGAAATCGCCCGTAGGATCAGTAGACATTCCGGCCGCATTCTGACCGTTTCTCACCCTTCCGTGCACCCCGCGATCCCTTTTCTATTCTCTCTCTCTCTCTCTCTCTCTCTCTCTCTATCAAGATCATTATTGCCGTCTCGGTACGTCGTTCGCCGCGCTTACGTTCACCGGCCGACGGAGAAAAACGGCGAGGATTGATCGCAAGGAGGCGATGGAGAAGACGGTGGATGGGAGGAAGGGGGAGGGAAGGAAAGGTAAGAGCGATCGCGCGAGCGGATTAGTGGTTTATCGAAGGGCGATCTTCCGATGAGCGAGCGCGGAAGGAGAGAGAGAGAGAGACGGAGGGCTGATGGACCAGATCGAAGGACGCGAGTTGCATTTCAATGGGGCCAGCGCGTGCACGTAGAAGCGTTTCGTGGATTCCACGGGGGTAAAAACCCTCGCCGCGGCGACGGCCTCAAAGGCGGCCGGTGTTTTCGCCAACGGGCCAGTCCGTGGAATGCCGGCCGCATCGCGCGGCCGATTTCTCGGCCCCGATCGGGAGGCCGCTCGTTCACGGTAAACGTCGATCTAGGATCCTGCTTAGGCGCCGAAGCGGGTGTCGGCTCTCTTAAATCGAATCCGAATGGGAATCTGTCACCGGTTGAATCGGTGAGACATCGTTTAATCGGGTAATCAGTGAGTATGTGTGTGTGTTCGCTAATTTTATTATTTTTATACAAACGCATTGAAACGTCGCAAATTCGTACCGCGTACAAACGATCTAAGGGGATGCCGGAGCGGATTCCCGAAAGCGCCCTCGTTATGAGCGGAACTGAAAATTACGGTCGGTAAATTACGGATATTTTAAACGGAAGCAAGCATATTCAAGTGAACACGCGAGAGGATATAGAAATGTATAAAGTGCGACAGAATGAGTGAATAATACAAAGAGTGAGGGAAAGAATTTCTGCTATCTTTTCTATCTTCTTTCATTGTTTCTGCAGTTGGATCCCTCCGATGGAAACAGTTGTTGCTATTAACGCAGACTTCTGCGACGAAACTTGATTGATTTTCAATGCTCTACTTATAATTACGATCACTAGTGACTCATCTTCTTTACCGCTTCTCAGAGGAGACAGCCGAATAATTAGACCAGATATTTGGCGGTGTGAAAACCCATGTTTGCATTAGCAAACGTCCGGTCTAATAGTTCAGCCATTTCCAGACCGAAGTGAAGAATATATTGCGATGCAGGTAACAGCAGCGAGTTCACGCACGAGTAAGTTGATCTGGCAAATAATGTCGCGGCTCGCGACACGGAGGATAGAGTCCTGACGAAACACGGACTCCGGTCGCATTTACAAGACAATCCTGAGCCCGGCGACTCGACGTTGCGAAAATATCGCGCGTGTTCCCGGGGAAGTACGGTAACGACGACTCGGCAGCGGGAGCCGGGCCGCCATTGACAACGCGAAGGCGAACCATGTGGTCAACGCGCGTTAAACGTCCGCCGTGTAAACATGCTCCACCGGAATATATAGACATTCCGCGGTTATTTCGAATACGTTCCGCCGGCCGTTTTTACGCCGGTGTGTAAATCACGCCCCACGTGTTCGACTTGGCGCGTTCACGCGCGTCGAGAACGGTCGCTTCGATCTACCGTGATGAGACGCGGTTCGTCCGATCGTCCTAGACTACTGCCAAAGTGCCACTCCACATTCGAGAGAGATCGGGATTCATTTCACTTCAGGCTGGTGTGTCCGGTCAAGGCAAATGTATACACACAATGTTACAAATACGGAGATATTATTTATTTCTTATTTTTCTTACTAATAGATGCTTCATTTATACTAAATATGTATATATACGTACGTGTCTCACGAGCGTTACTATACGAGGTCTGTTCAAAAAGTATCGCGAATTTTGAATTTCCGCGGGTTACGTATATTCGATTTTCGATTTTTTTGTGGCGTTATGTTGGTACTCATGTATGCTATTTTGCTTGGACGTGTTTTGGCTCGTCTTCGATTTTTGCCTATTCCAAAAAATGGATCAAAGAATCTGTATCAAATTTTGTGTGAAAAACAAAATTAAGTGCGCGGACGCATTCCGAATGTTGACTGTGGCAAATGGTGAAGCTACCTTGGACCGAAGCAACGTTTATCGGTGGTACAAAATGTTCTCAGAATGGCTAACCTCAAGGAATACATATGGAAAGTGTCATCTTCAGTTGCGAATATCTCAGCTTCGAACTAGCCAATCGTTTTCCAATTTTATAGACAGTATTTCCCACTTTTCAATACGCAGCTAAAAATTCAAAGGATTCCTAAGGAAATATTCGGACGGACCGGCTGCCTCAAGACGGTCTTGAATGCAAGATCAGACTGTGAATGCCGGCCTGAAATTCGCGCCGCGTCGAGATACGCGTCTCACGTTACCGGGTGTCGCGATACCGAATACCGGCGGCGGCCCCCGCCGCTCTCGTGTGACGAATGACGAAGCGGCTAAGAAGTTAATTTATGGAAAACGCATTCTGCAACGTGTCGCGCAACGGATCGAGGAATCCGAAGGAGGAGACGGACGGACCGGCGGCAGTCCACGTGTCGTCCGTCGCTTGGAAACCGTGACGATATTAGGCTGTCCGCCGACGGTCAGCTGCCTGACGTTTGTACGTTTGTGTTGTCGCGCACATATCGCCGAGAGACGAGTGACGGTAATCTATGCGGGCGAGTATTCGCGGACACCTGTAACGTCCACGTTGACGCTACCCTCTCCGTTTCACTCCGCTTCTTTTCCTCTCTCCGTTCGCGGAGATTTCTCTCTCTCTCTCTCTCTCTCTCTCTCTCTCTACGGAGGACGGAGATCCGCACGTACGGCGGCGTCCGGGGGAAGGAAAGAACAAATCCCGGGGAATATTTACCTGGAAATTCGTCTCATTACCACGGGGGACAGGTGGAGAGGGATGGGACTGTTCTCCGGAAAGGGGATGAGAATTTTTATTTGGCGTTTACGAGCCGATTCAGGGCTGCGGGAGGACCCTGCTTCCCCTCCCTCCTGAGGAAGGACGCTTTAATATCCGCTTATGACGGCTATGTTTCACAGTCTGAGACACCCACTCGGCCCCATTCCGCCCCATCAACCCCCATAGTGCGTTTAATTTACGTGTTTTCGCGAGTTATTCGCCCTCCCACCCTCGTTGCGCCCTCGTCGAAGAGGGTCGGTCGCTATGGCGACGCCGGGGCGTCCCGGCGCCCAATAGTAGAGCGCCTACGCCGCGTCGACGTCGGTCCTACGAGGACGAGAAGGACGATAATAATTGATGGGGGGGTGGTAGGAAGGGTGCGTCCGTGGTGCGCGCGGAGGGCTCGGCACGGTTTCGGGATGGAGCGGCAGAGGGAGGGGGGGGCGGAGGGTTAAATCGACAATTGAAAAGTGCGGCGCGTTTCCACCCGCCGCCGACGTTCGTCGCGCTCTCGGAAGTTCATTGCGGGATAAAAATAAGAGGAAGGATTCGCGTCGGGGAAATACCGTCGATCTCTCTTCGCAGGCAGCAGGACGAGACCGCGCGAGAACGCTCGGGAGAACGCAGGAATGCGCAAGAAGGCTAAAAAGACGAGCAAATTATACAATTGCCGTAATGAGTTATCAAATTAATTCGACGATTGCGATTTGGTCAGCAATTGTTATACATTAACACGATACATTGTTGAGCGAACGCGAAATTTGTTCAACATTTTTTTGAACGAGGATAATCGCCGATTTTGTCGATTCGATTGCTTTTCTTCCCGGCTTTTCTAAGAATGACGAAGACTGAACTTTGTTTATTTACGTTATATATTACGGCGAAGTAGTTAACTAAGTTCGATCGAAAACGCCAGAAATTCCGTTTCCTTCGGCCGAAACGCATTTCGTTCGTTCACTGTCGAACTAATTGGACCAATCACCTTCCTCCGTGCAGAAGAGAGGATCTCCGAGCCAAGGATCTCGGAAAATTCAGCCTTTCGAACGTCCACGCGCACGCAGGAGCTTCGAGATTCAGCGTTTACATTGCAAAGCGTGTAATCTTACATACTGGTCACTTTTCACGCATTTGCACGCGTGTTAATACTATGAATATGCGTGAAAAGTATTACACTAGTAACACAGTGTGAATTAGAAAATGCGCGTAAAAATTGGCCCAAGTGCGTAAATGAACACACTTAGATTTACAGTATAGTATATACGCGCGAGCGCACCTTCTACTACGCGCCAAACTACGCACGAATCTGAAGTATCTACATCCGGACCTCTGCCGAGCCTCCGTGTCCTGGACGACGCGACACATCGATTTCCGAATCCGCGGATCTAAGAATCCGTGCGGAGGGTCCGCCGCACGTCTCCGTTCAGAATCCTTCCAAAGAGGAAAGAGGCTCGCGCGGTACCCGCGCTATGCGACGTTCAGATTCCTGTGACCTTGCGGTGTCACTCGTTGGAATACCGCCGGGCCTAACGACGATTTCCTGCCTGCCTGCCGGGACGAAGAGTATTTCAGATACGTACGTACTGGCGACATGCAACACGGCTGGGGGGGACCATCCAGTGCGGCCCGGTATTTCGCGAGCGACGAACGTTCAAGTAGACGACTCGCCACCTCCGCAGATTCGCCCGGTCCTCCTCCCGCGTTCGGCCTCTCTTAGCTACGGAGATGGTTACGACCCGCTCTCATGCTCCAGTTATGACCTCGTAAAATATTCCTTTATGTGTTACGGCGGCAATTAGGTGCGCGCGCGGACGAGGACCACGGTTACGGAGGGTGGCAAGGAGACGCGAGAGTCGTTCATTTTGCAGCCCCGAGCCGCCGTGAAAAATCGACATTTCGTTCGCGTTCAATCGGACGCGATCGGGGCTTCCCGCGTCGATCGTCCGAGAGTTAAGAATCAAGATGAAAAATTTAAGACAATAATTTCGACAAGGACCGATTTCAACGCAAGTACGAAATGTTTTTTTACCACGTAAGAGATCGTTTAGTAGAATTATGTAATACTTATTTTCTTAAGGTTCTAACAAAATTTCAATTTTTCTATCCGGCAAATATTTTCTATGAATTTTCTAAAAATTTCCTCTAAACAAATTCCGATATTCTCAGTAGTATGAATTTAATACTTGTCGAAATTATTTTAACACGAACAAGTAAACGTCTACTTACACTGCGGTAAAAGATTCACTGCGGTAAAAGATTCATTAGAAGAAAAAAAGTGCTACGTTCAATGCGATTACCTCAATATTCCTCGATAAATATTTTACTAGAATAAATACATCGACTACATATAATATGATATTTCCTTCTCGCACTGAGAGGAAAAAGTGTTACGTTCAAGTAAATAATCGCTTCAATATTCCTTGGCGAATATTTTATTTGGATTAAGTAACTATTACTTGGATGTCGCGCACCTTTTCCTTTCACCATGTCGCATCCAAGCAATATTTACTCAATCCAAGCAAAATAATCACTCCGATACTCCTTGGCAAATATTTACCTGAATATAACATACCCTTCTTCCGATATATTGTTCATTAAGACACGAAACGAGCTTTTGCATCAACCCCACAATTTACCAAGTCCGATAGAATAATTTATTAACGTCGACGCGCGCGATATCGATTAACGCGCGGCACAAAAGAGCTCGTAATTAATTGCGAGCGGCGATTCGTCGCGAACAGATAAACGCGATCGCGCATCGAGATCGCGTTGCTCGCGCGCGCGGTACAACGCTGAGATTTAATCTCGAGCAGCTGATCACGAGCAAGGCCCGAGAAAAGGGTCTGGCCGCGCTCTTTCCGGCCTGCTCTTCTTTTTTCCTTCCCCTCCCGAGGTGTCGCCGCGTATTTGCACGAGATCGGTTACCGATTATAAGCTCGATTGAATCGCCGTTTCTGCTCGAATCGAGATCGCTCGATCGTTCCGAGATCATTTCCCGTCGTTTCATCCGCGAGGCAAGCGAGTGCTTCTCGAAGAGGAGCGAGCAGGTCCTCCGGGAGTGCCTTAGGCAGTGCGTCTCGTCAATGCTTATCGGTCTATCAGGGCGCGCAAATCAACGTCGGCGCTCGAACTCTCGCTGGAAATTTCGCGTCGGAGGGTCGGACAAACGGGCATACGGTGGTCGCTACATTGTATGCATATCACAGACAGCTGGCCAACGGAAAGTCGCTCTCGCGTCTACTGCGATGACTTACGCGCGCTTCCGACGCATTTGTCAACGCCAGACGTACGCGCGATTGACCCTCGGAGACACTCGCTCGCGTCATGTGGCTTACGTCGCGCGGATCCTCTCCGTAAAGAGAACCGTAAAGAGACCGGCGGAGATTCTCTCTAATTCTCTCTCTATTTTGCGAGAAAGAGAGAGGGGGGAGGGAGAGATCCGGAAGTCGTTTAAAGACTGCCGCCGCCTCCGAAGACGACCTCGAGCTACCGGTTTCCCCGCGAGTCCTAAAATAAGAAGATGCGGAAGAGATAGAAAAGGGAGCTTGGGAGAGGGCGAGCGGAACCGGTGAAATGCGTGAGAGGATCGGGAGAGGGAAGAGAAAAAATCGACGATATCGAGGGGGAGGAGGACGCGTTGTAGCGGCGCATTCGGGACATCGTACGTCAGAGGGCCCGTGGGAACACGAGATGCCTGTGGGTCGGCAGGGCTCTGTCGGCGGGGCCCCCCTGGGCCCGCGCTACAGGTAGATAACGAGGGGCCTAGACTAGTCGACCGACGAAGAAGAAGAGAACGAGGCGCTCAAACGAGGGAGATAAAACCGAGCGTGTGAGCGCGCATGGGGGACAGGCAGAGAGGGTAGGAAAAAGGGGACTGGGTTTTTGTCTCTCTTTCTGGCTGAGGTGACACCGCCGAAAAATGCCCGCCCGCATTCCTAGAGATCTCTCTTCGGCCTTTGTCGATTGTCGTCGCCGTTACGATATCGGATCGATGGCGGATCATAGTTTTATGCGCGCGTCCTCCCGATTTCTTCGAGTAATTCGCGAAACGCGTTTCGCCACCGGCCGCTGCGTTGATTCTCAAGCTCGGCTGTATGATTTATCACTGAGAGAAAAATGGTGGATACTTGTAATAGTAATTGTATAAATGAAAGTATTATGCTCGAGAGAACCGGTTTTCTAGTAAATTTCGTTGGTACACAGTAAATCATTTTACGTTAAAAACGGCCTCTACAAATTTCTGTGTTAATTTAACACAAGGTGAACATGTTGAAAAGTAACACAAATATTATGTCAAAAGTTGACGCAAAATTAATATGTCAATCGACACTTCAGTATATAAAGTGTTATTTTGACACACATGCTGATGAATATCAATTCAACACAAATGACAATGTCGATGATGTTAAATTAATACACGAGTACGTTGAAAATTTAACACCAAAGTTTCAACAAGGGCTGATTTTAGCAGTTAATGTAGAAAAATGTTCTTTACTGCGTACTATTTTTTGGGTTAAGATCAGAAGAAGATATTGGTTGGGGCCGAAAATGACTATAATTTTAGTGCGATTTCTCTCAGTATCGTATTGTTTTTAAATAATTGCTGTGAAATCGGGAGATCGCGTCGAAGCCTCTTTCTCTCTCTCTCTCTCTCTCTCTCTCGCTTTTAATAACGCAGTCGATTCTCGCGCGATTTCTCGCGAATTACGGTGCACCTGCCGTTCTCGCGAGAACGTCTCAATGGCCGGCGGACCCTAACGACACGTTGAATACGTCAAATGAGACGTAACCGGAAAACGAGTCGGGATTCTGCCGCTCAGCTCGGTAGGGTTCTCGAGGAGGACCCACGTGCGCCCGACGATGCACCCGCGTAACTATTGTTACGCCGATCCGGACAATCGCGAGAAAATAAATCACCCCGTTGCTCCGGGTCGTTTTTTTCACCCGGCCGAATAAAGACCAGCGCCCGGTGCGCTGACATTCATCCACGAGCGAGCGCATTTACTGGCGCAAAGTAACAACAGGGGACTAACGTATGAATTAATCGATGCAATTAATTCGATTTTCAAAAATTCGATTAGCTTCCCCAGTGCGGCGGATAAAGTTAAGGGGATATCACAGCCGTTGCCGATCTTAATAAGCGTCGATAACGTATTGGCGATTCTCGAAATGTTATTTGCATAAACATCGACACGATCACAATACTCTGGTTTGTATTCCTTATATATATAGGTCTTGTGCAAATGTTAGTGCGATATAAATGTGAATAAGATGAATATATTCTGTTTTATCATATCTAACGGAGAATCTAATCAAGATATATAAAACTTGTTCCGTAAACTTTTCATATCTTTTTAGGCTTTTACGTGCAATTGCAAAAAGATACAGAAATGTTCTTCAAGATTCTCCTCATTGGGGCAAACACACTCTCGATATGTACAAGTTGCAAAATTTTTCTTTTAGGTAAACGTTTGCTCTACTTGACAGATCGAGATTTCAGTTTGGACATTTTTTAATCATTTTCTTCGCCACATATTGAACAATGCTCCAATTCATTATCATCGGAGCTGATATCACAATTCGCGTCTCCAATGGATGTCGCGAGGGAGCATAGGACTCGTTCGAATCCTTGTGAACTGATACGTTTGCGGGATTTATGCTATACTATATTCACACTATATGCGAAATCGAGGAACGTTCGAGCGGACGTGCGAATCTCGTCGATATCGGGCCCGTTCCATCTCGTTGCGTTCTTGCTCTGCATAAATGATGAGACTGACTATTTTAATGAAGACATTCCGCGAAGAACGCGCGTGCGCGTGCTGCTCGTTGGCTCTTTGGCGCACGACGGGAGAAAAAGGAAGGACAATTTTTCTGTGAGTCGAATAAATACGACCTTGTTGCTCGTATCAATGACGTGTCCTCGTAAGGCAATTAATATCACGGGCTTGCCCAAGAGTTCTTCAACTTTCTAGTCATGTTTATTTTATTAATAGTAAGTAAAGAACACATGTGTGTATGTGCGCGCGCGTTATGTTTAAAATATAATCAAAATAAATATTATTTTTTGCCACTTCTCAGGTAATTAGCTGACTTCGCATGTATAAAACGATTAATTTTCTAAAGCGATAAAAGGTGATGTGATTTCAGATTGTAAATATTCTTTTTATAAGTACTGATTCACTCTAATCTCTTTAGAGTTAAAAACCGAAGGAAGCGTTCCGAGTCGAAATTTTGATTCCATTTCAATCCTACAAATTCCATCGAATTTGGAAGACCGATGGAAAGTCTCAACTATATATGCTATTGACCCACCTTGATACTGCAGATAGTCACTTGCTGTCGTCCTTCATCTTGTTTTCCATGTTGAAGCTTGATGAAGGATTTGTTTCAAAATTATTAAACATACGATTATTGCAATATTTTACTTGCATTTAATTTATTCTCAATAAGTAATATACTATGTATTGTAATATCAATTAATATAAGGGAAGTAGCGGGGAAATGAAACAACATTTTATTTTTTCATCTATTTCTTTTATTCTTTTTTATTGGTGATTAGAATTTCGATTTTTCGATATTCAAGATATGCAAAAGTGAGAGAGTTGTAAGATCAAAGATAGCGGTTATGTAGACATCAATACAAATTTAAATCTGGATCTGGCACAATAATAAATCTAGACGGAAGTAAACGGAAGCTGCAATGGTATGCAAGAATGAGAGAGTTGTAAGATCAAAGATAGCGGTTATGTAGACATCAATACAAATTTAAATCTGGATCTAGCACAATAATAAATCTAGACGGAAGTAAACAGAAGCTGCAATGGTATATTCAAGGTTAAAAAAAGATAAAAAAAAATTTATGTTCTCCAACGAGTGCATTAGCGAGAAAAAAATTCCAGCATTTGCGAAACTTAGGCCGGTATTCGTAATTGTAAGTTATTTATGATTTCTGATTCTGGCATCATTAATTACAGATTTGTATTCACGGACCGTTATTCGGCTGTTTGGGCCGATATTTCTTATCATATGAAATAAATAACGGTCTAAAGAACAATCAGAGATTCACGAAGCTATGATTATTTATCAAATGACCACGAATTCCAGCCTTAAGATGTTGAATTTCGACTCGGATATCTCCTTATTCTCGACGAGTTCGATGAATGTCCGTTAACGTGTTGACAAAGGTCATCGGTGATCGATGTTATGATACTCGTGTCTCATTAATTCACGTATAAGACGTGATCAATGGCGTACAACAAATTAAATATGTGATCAATAACGAGTCAATAAAACGAGCTAACAAACGTACGTGTCACAAATTGCATTGATTTATCCGGTACCTGTGATTATTAAAACTTTAGTCGAATTTTGAAACAACAATCAATGGATGTTAACACGGTAGCCAATGTATAACTATCGGAAACATTCTGTGTGATAAATGAGATTTAGCGTACCTCGAAATATATCGTTGCTGACATTCCAGTGCTCGGCATCTTGAATCCTCTTTTCCTCGTCCAACATCTTGTTCCCGACTCTTCTATAATTCGGAAAAATAGCGCACTGACACTTGTACTGACACTTGCACTAATACTTACACTCGCATAAACGTATTTCGATCGGAGAACGTGTAAATTAACCCTCTAATGGTGATCAGAAATACGACTTCATGTTCTGTTTCGTTTATTTTATCTTTAATTAATTAATTATACAAAATGGGTAAAAGAAGTAAATAATTTCATGAAGCTTCCTCCTTTGTTTATTTATAGATGAAACAAATATAATAAAGTTTACTAAGTGACTTTAAATAATTGCGGTAAAACATTTTGAAAAACGCTTTGACGTTCGAATAATCTAGCTTGCCATTGGAGGATTAACATGATGTCGACAAGAGTTCGATGAAATATTTAAAGAGTCCACAATATATTTAAGAGAGTCCATAGTCACCCGATGTAAGTAACTTAATGCGCTCTGTTTCGCGGTGTTTTCACATCGCTCGACGATTTAAGACGCGATGATATGGTTATTGACAAGCATGCGACGTGCGAAAATACCAAAACACTTGGCATCGCGAGTCGTTATCGCTCGTTAATTAATGACGGATATAATCGGTGGCCACCAGAAAATCGTCAGAAATCGCCACCATAAATGCTCTTAAATATTTCAGATCTCCAGATCTAATTTTTCATTATAACCCCAAATGTGGATTAGAAATAGAAATAGAATTACAAATAGAAGATAAAAATACGACATTAACTTCAAGGAACACGTGTAAAAAGTGTCGTCTTTAGTCGAAATATCTCAGCTTCCGAATAATCAATCTACTTATAATTGCGCCAATAATTAGATCGTATTCAAATCTATGTATAATGCAAGTTTCAGCGAATTCTTAAAAAACTCATTTTGTACTACAGCTAGCTTAACTCCCTGTGTTTCCGATCAACTCTCACTTTTTCCAGCTGCCTCCAGGAATGGAATGCGGGACGTAACGGCGGTCAACCACGAGGCTTAAAGCACCTTAAAAATAAACGAGATTTTCCACTGGTCCTTCAAGTTCGACGGAATTCGTCGGGTTAATGTAGGGTTAAAGTCTTGATTCGGGATGGAACGGGGGAATCGCGACACCATGACGTTTTTATCGCTTCTTTCCTCCGGAAGCCGGGTGTCCTCTGTGTAAAAGGCGTTACCTCACGAGGCATTCTCGTTGCCGGTTATCGCCGGTGTGTAAAACGAACTAAACGGACACACGACGGCGGCTTCCGGTGCTTCCCGACCTTGGGAAAGATGTCCCCGTCGGTCGTGGCGATCGACCCGACGAGGATCGCGACGTCGTGGAATGCCCGAATCATGCTCCCTAATTCCTCGATGATTCGAGAGAGCCAGCTCTCGATCGTCGTATACGGCGCGATCGTCTCCGATCTGTCCTGAGGAGAGGTATCCCGCGGGGCAGGTAGCCGCACTCTTCCCCGCGCGAGGGGAGCGGAGACTTCTGTCAGCGTGGCCGATTATATCTACGCGTTTATCTACGCCTGTGTGTCGGACCGCAGAGAGATAGCCGAAATGTCCTGTCTATGTACGAGAACATGCGGCTCGTTTATGTAATAGGGGGAGGAGGTTCCTACCGTGGAGAGCGCGCCCGGCGGTGGGCCCCGGCGGGGATCGGAACCGGGGAAAGGACGGGGGAGAGATTCTACGATTTCTTCGATCATAAATCTATCCGCGTGGGAGAAGAGACGCTGATATCGCGTGGGGTCTCCGTTCAGAGACGAAGGTATATCTCGGGCGGCCGACGGTGATTTTTCGGAGGGAAAGCAGGATTTCGGGTTCTGATACTCCCGATACTTTTTACCTCTTCATTCCTGCCCCCGACACGTGTAAAACTCTCGTGAGAGTGAAAGAGAGAAGAGATAGGGAATATTTCGGCGTAATCTACGAGAGAAACCAGAATCAGGGATCTCTCCGGTCCTCTAAATTTTACTTCGAAGCAGCAATCATTTCCTTATTTGCAACGTCAAAGGAACACAATGGAAGACCTTTGAACATTTAATGTAGAACTAAATTAGACTTAAAGTAAAATTGAAATGTCGATTCTGGACGTTACATTAATTTTCATGAAGCAAAATATACGACATATGGGAGGCCAACTTAATGAAAAATGAACATAAAGAAGATACCGGAAAAATATCGAGACAAAATAGTACAGGCATGAATATCGAGAGGAAATATATCGATAGAAAAATATCTGGTATTGAAAGAGAAATATCGAAATCGGTGTTAAATAAATAATATCGCAACATTCCTAGCCAAAATATGCGAACCTGTTCTTTCACCGAAGCTCTCTTCGAGTTTTTTTCGCGCAGCTGCCGGGAAATTTGAACGACGTGCGCATCGGCCGCGCGTTGGCAGCTGACAAATGGCCGACAAATTCGGAGGGTGGAATTAATATTCATATTCACGGTCGAGCCATTTATTGCGCCGCGGTGCAATATCGACGACTCGAGTCCCTACATTGCCCCGGCTGCGTTAGGACACAAGGGCGGGCCACGCGTATCCTGGTATTTAATTACCGCGAACTGAACCGAGGGGTGAGCCGCGCACGCCGAGCGTTTGATTATTTATCGCGCGAATATCCCGCTGGCTTTTCACGCGCTCGCTCGCGGAGGCCGTCAAAAGTCCGTTGAAATTCGTCCAATTTCTCCTTTGTTGATCTCATTTTACTTCACGTTTCTTCCTACTTTTTCGCTCTAACGTCTCGCGAAGGAGAGAGCGAAATTGCGCTAATAAATTTGCAAACGCGAGGCCGTCGAGGCTGGGCGAAATAGGAACCGGTGAATAAACTATCGACCAAACAAAAGCAAAGTTCGGTAATTACAACAGCATAGTATATTCTACGGTCTGGCGATAAATCTCGCTCCTCTCTCTCTCTCTCTCCCTCTCCCTCCCCAGCTATCTCGTCTCTTCTCCCATTCTTCCTTATATACAAGGTGTTCCCACTATTATCCCGTACTATGTTTCGTACAAAATTCTCCGAGGGATCCCACTCGTTCGTGATGCTGAAATTTGTATCACAGGTGAATTGAACGCGCGTTCCGATCGCGTTAGCAATTAACTTTCCGACATTCGACTCTCTCGTTAGTGGAAACTCGAATCTATTTTTTTTTCCTGACGAAAACGACCACCCCGTGCATCGACCGTTCTTATCCGGGGATCGTGACTAAGACGCTCGGTTGTCAGACGCGCGAAGATTTATTTTATTATAATGCTAGATTTACCGGCGGCTACCGTTTATTGAAATCGGCGCCGATCGGAGATTACGACGGGACGGCGGGGCAACGTCCGCCGTCATTACGAGGCGCTTAATTACCGCTCATAAAGCACGACGCTCGACAAGGCCGACACGTTACAAAGAACGCTCCTTCGGCGAGCGCAAAGTTATCTCGTGCGCGCGCACGGGCGTGCGATAGGCTCGGCGAAGCTTAAATGCATTCCGAAAATCACGTCTCGGGTTTAAATGCCGCATAAGTCCCACGCAGGAAAAAAAATTGGGATTATCGTCGGCCGCGGGGAGAAATTGAGTATCTTCCGCTTAACGGAGCGGGTTTTTATTGGGGAATCGATTTGAGTTTTATCGTGCCGATGATGGGTCGAGCGACAATTAAAAATAAGTGGGCACTTCCACCGCCGTAAATTATTCGCCACGAGACATTCATCTGTTCTTTTTTTTTCATGCGAGAGGAAAATTACTTCAAGCGGAGATTTCCCAGTCGTAGTTTTACTTCGACCCGATCGTCGCACAGGAGCGAAATTATCCCGATTCGAATTAACAGACACAAGAGAATGTAGGAAACCAGGAAGCACGGCATCGTCACTCTTCACATGGGTCTCACGTGGTTTCCTGCCGGTAGTTTTTCCGCGTCTAGCCGGCATATGCACGATTGCGTAAGAAAACAGAGGGATCATACGGGAACAGTAGAAGAAACGGAACAGACTGATTTATGCCGCCGGGGCGATGTCCCGACGAAAGTCGACGAGGCTGAATTGCCGGACAAAACGCGACCCCATGTAAAACGTTTATAGCGCGCAAGTTGACGTAACCGTCGTATGATCAATCGTGAACATCGTTAAAATTAACATAACGTCTCGTTTCGTTCCAATTCTTCTCAGTTTTTTACTTGTAATATAAGAAGATGAAGGGAAGAATCATTGGTAAAATGAGCCGACTTTAGCCAGAGTGGCAAGTAAAACCAATATTTTTTCTGTAGATGGGTTTTACCCATCGTCCTTTCTAATGCAAGAAGAGCTTTCTTGCGTCTCGAAAAATCGAATCGGTTTTCGTATCTTCGTGCGTCAAAAAAAGAGATTAATTTTCGGGAGAAAATTCCAAAAGATGTAGCACCGCCACGATTTAGCGCTGTCTTCGGAAAAATTCTGATTTTGACTATTTTTCTTATCTAATCATATATACATACATACATACATATAAATATCATATAACAAGCAGCAACCGATAAAAACTCAGCAGTAATAACTTACTAAACGCTATTCGCTCCGGGCAGACGCGGCCAGCGAACATATGCTTTACACGTGATAACGCGCGTCGATCATCTGCGCGCGTTTCCTCCTCGTCCGAAGTGACGAAGTTAATTGCTCGTTTTCTCATCTCGTTAGCGTTACTTCCGCCCGCGCTCGGAAAACAAATGCGAAGCCCACGTGTTACGAGCTGAAATTAATGCTCTCTGGTTATTACGTTGCATGCAGAAGTTTTCTCGTAGAAAACGGTCAAACGGACCCCGGCAGGCGTCCGTCTCGCATCTTCTCGGTCGATTGAGAATTCTGCGAAAATTCCCCGAAAAAATGCAATTCAAACGAGAAATAGGAGGAAATGAGAAAAAGGACATCTCTACGCGCACGCATACACAACGAAACGAAGCAGTTTAGCAGCGCATTCATACACAGTGTCGCAACGTATAACTCGCTTACCTGCGTCTTTCCGGAAGAGGCGAGATGAAAAACCAGAGGCCCGAAGAACAGAAAGCGGATTAAACTTCCTGTTCTTATTAGATGCTCGATTAACTTTCCCGCCTGAAGCACCACTGAATCCAGCCGTGTGTAATTAACTCGCGCGGACGTAACGAACCGCGAGAACGTAAAATTCTATTTTCTACGGCGGGAATATCGCTCCCCAAAGGAGGATCGAAATAAATTTTTGGAGAGGAGCAACATGGGAAGGGAGCGCAATGAGATGTATCATGTACGACACCGATAATAATCGTAACGTAAAACGATTAAGAACGATCAAGAAATTCAGAGAAATCGGAGGATTACGAAAATTGGAGACTATTCGGAAGTTGGAACGACGAGAGAACATCGATTAACGGACGGCAAATGGAAGGAGCGACGATGTGATATGCGAATTGTTTATTTAACAATCAGCCTGGCGATAACATGAGAAAAAGAGAGAGAGAGACGGCTGCTGCTGTGCTAAGGGTAAGCGACACGGTGGCACGATGACACCGAATAAATGCTAAACGATGACGTAGGCGGGTGGATGGAAAGATCCGAGATGGCGGGATAAGAAGTGCGAAAGAGGTGCAGCCGGGAGTGCAAAAAATAGCTGACTCGTCGGGTAATAACTATTTTAATTTGCTAACCGGGGGGACTTCAGAATATTTGCGGCGCCCATTGTTTATCATACATTAATAATAATAATTAATATATAATAATAATAATAATTATTATATATATATATATATATAATATTTATATATATATGGCAAGATCATTGGTCAATAAATACTTTACTTAAGTCGGCAGCTAAATTTGCCAAATAATTATCCGTACGGTGCCTCGATTCCCGACTTCGTCGAAACTTCACCAGAGGATCCACTCGCTTTTACGGCTGAATCCTCGAGTACGGATAGCCTGTTCTCGTTTACCTCCTCAAATAATTACTCGATCAATTAATCTAGGATCACACATACATTCGCAGGAGAATCGAGAACACTCGCCGATTATTTGGAAAACTTAGATGTGCCTTCCGACGGTCTAAATCGCACTACGCTATTGTACCAGCCGAAGACGATTCTCGGCCGCGTTCCCACGGCACGGATCCTCTCAATGTCGGACAGCAGTCACTATGAAGGTAATAGTGCGCGCAAGTATTCGTCTAATACTATCTGAATTTACGCTAATAGTAGAGCCTTAAGAGACGTAGGTAACACTATGTACACGACAACGACGAGCGCTCGACGACGCCGTCGCAATTTACTCAACAAAATTCCCCTCTCATTCTCTTCTTTCTTTTTTTAACCACGGTTTTTTTAATCACGTCAACGAGCGTTCTCACTAATCGACGTACGAACATCGTTCAGTCGTCGTCCGAATTTAAGAAAGCCGTACTCTTCCTGCTGATCTCCAGCATTCGATCCTAGAACCAGTAGAGGTCCTTGGAGTCCTGCACCTGAGACTCGAGTCCTGCAACACACGGAACAGAACAAGTGTTGTTAAGCGCGCGCACCATGCCGCTTCCTGTGCTGTACAGGAAGAACCTCCGCTCGCAGTAAGATCTCAAATAAGCGAGTAACACACGAGCGATCAGCTGTTTCGAAGCGCCCTTCCTAGAGCCGAGAGACGTCTCTCCTGTCGTTGCACGGAATTATTTATCGGCGTCTCGCGTCGCGTAATAAAAGGAGAGACAACGTTATGACGGATGCGAGGGTGCAGAACTGGTGATGGCACCCGCTGAGCAACACGAACGGACAAACGGACGAACGGACAGACGAGCGGACGGACGGACGAGCGAGTAGACAGATGGGCCCGATGTCACGAGAGAGCGGCCAGTTAAGATCTCATGTTCCTTGCGGCCGAATTTATCTCTTATCTCGATATACCGAAGGGTGAAGCGCCAGATCATCGTCGCCGATACAGAGTCCTTAAGTGGTCTCCGAGGAGGGAGGGACGAGGACGTTGGGATCGTGAGGTACAATCCGTCGTCCACAGTCCGACAATTTTACGAAGCGGACTCTCTCTTTCTCACACACACACACACACACACACACAAGCGCTATTGTTCTGCGATTATTTCAATAAGATCGAACGATGAAGATAACGTTAACGATGACGTCGAAGTTATTCTTCTAACGTAGGGAAGGTTGGGATAGTGTTATTTTCTTTTTAACAGTTGATAGTATACTTTTGACTGAAACACAGCTGATGTGATTTTGGACACCGTTTTGGTATAAAAAAGTCAATCAGAGATAGTTGGGACACTTCATCGAGGGAGAGTTATCTTCCTTAAAAATATGTCTTGCGCTTTTCCATAGGTATTCAACTTACTACATCAGTCATAATATTATCATCATTTTTCCACGAAACATTGGTTTTTATTGTCTTTTTTATAACAGCTTTAACGAATAATTTTTATTTGATACTTTAATAAATGTTACTTTAATGAGTGATATTAATAAATGTTACAATAAAAAAATAATAAATGCGTTAATAATTTTATTTTAATTAAGGCGTAGTTATTTCTATTACGTTGTTTCCAATTCTTCCCTCATCTGTCCCAACTCTACCTGGTATAAGGGAGATCTGGGACAAATATTTGACTTCATAATTTATTTAATTGCGTTCTTAATTATTAAGATAAGTCATTCAAATCTGATACGCACTTCCTCGGTAGAATAACAAATCTGTCTCAATTTTTGCCGTTGCGAAATTTTGAGAAACAAAAGCTACAAAAGACAAAATGTCAAAATTGTCACCCTCAACCGACTCACCCTCTTCTTCCCTACTGTGGTATGGTCGACTTGAGACGACTACGCGATTAGAGATGGTCGTAGACACGGATCTGCCCTTGCAATTTCTACTCCAATATTTTGTGATCAAGATATATTTATGTATATACGAGGTCTGTTCCAAAAGTATTGTGAATTTTGTATTTTTTCAAAAATTATTTATTTATTCATGAATATCTATTTTGTCTCCTTCAAAGTAATCCCCATCAGATATTATACACTTGTGCCAACGTTTTTTCCAATCCTCGAAGCACTTCAAAAAATCATTTTTTGTGATCTTGTTCAGCTCCTCCTTCGATGCCGTCTTTATCTCCTCAATCGTAGCGTAGCGTCGTCCTTTCATGTGCCTCTTCAGTTTCGGGAACAAGAAAAAGTCACAGGGGGCCAGGTCTGGGGAATACGGTGGCTGCGGCATCATTAGT